>NC_050596.1:2930000-3230000 GCF_013368585.1 Megalops cyprinoides | reverse complement strand
TATCAGCTAACTTGCTCATTTTTCACCATGAAAGTACCTTTGTGTGGTATTAGTTTGGTAGCCTTATGCACATTAAAAACCACTAAACATGGTACAAACATGTAATTACCTAAAGGATTGTTACAGAGGGATATTTTTTAAATCAAATTCTGTTTGATTGGCAAGGCAGTCACCCAGCCGTGGTGTGTGTGTGTGTGTGTGTGTGTGTGTGTGTGTGTGTGTGTGTGGAATGTGCCAGTCTTCTCACAGCTGTGCCACATGTATTGATAGAATTGGTATTTGACTTTTTAACATGCATGGCCTAGGGGTCTAAGCAGTTGGGAACCCATCTCCCACCTCTGTTAACTATGGTATATCTGAGACTTCAAAAGCAGCAGAAAGTAGTAGTGGGCATGCCTAAGTCTCTTTCTTACTCTTTCCCTCTCTCTGTTACTCTCTGTCTTTTTCTCTCAAATCTGGCCCCTGCCCAACACCCCTCAGACGGTCCTGGATTAAAGTGGGATTTGCCACATTCCTAATATAAAATAATATAAACGGTTTGGAAAGATGAGGCAGCTGTTGGCCTGGGTGACGCTGGGTGCCTGCTTTGATGTCCCAACAGCTGAGGGGCTAAATTGATTTAGGGAAAAGAGTGGCAGATGCTCCTTCACCCCCTCCCTCCCTCTGACCCCACCACCAATCTCCCAAGTGACAATGTCACCCACACAGTGCCCTTCTCTGCCATCCCAAACGAAATCATGTTTTAATGAGTATCACCTCAAAGAGAGCCATTGAGCTGGTCTGAGAGATCTGCCACACGCCAAAAGGACGGCGTCTACAACAGAGCTCCATTTGGGTTTAATTCCCATTAAAATTCCAATGGAGAGTAAATAAGGAACACCAGAAAACTGAACTTGGATTTAGACGTTCACTGTCCTTGTCCTGATGTGCCATATTTGGTAAATAATATAACTTAATTATGTGTGCTTCTCTCTCTACAGTGGTAAATATATTTTGTTTTCAGAGAGCCTTTTATGTTTGTTGGTACAGGGGGAGTTTGAAAAACTGAGATTTAAATAATGTATTGAAACTGAATAGATGGATTCAGGACAGAAAACCTAGAGAAATGGGAACAGAAATGGACGAGAAAGTGCATAGTTAGATGTACATGAAAAATGGCTCTTTATCCAAAGGCATCAGATCAGATTAATATAAACTTTAGTAACGAAGTAGCTTGACAGGAGGCCATTGCTAGGGAGTGGTCACCATTCCACCATGTCATCACAACCACTGACTGTTCACCCCAGCTTATACTTGACCTCTTTTGCTCTCCCAAGGCTACAGACAGTCCTGTGTATGCAATAAAGAAAGACCGACTATGCCGTAAAAGAAATCCAACCTAAAATTAGTGTGAATTTTACTTGTTTTAGTGCCTCAATTGAATTGACCTTTGAGGGTGCTTAATGCCCCCAGGACTATTGATTTTTCTAGCATCTAGCCATGAATCCATTCATTAGCTTCAGATAGAGAACCATGCATGAGGTGGGTGTGGCCATGTAGAAGATGTGCGTGGCCAGTACTTCATCTTGCTGCTTGGGGTGCACTGGGCAAGTTACAGGCACATCCCTTAGGCTGAGCTATATAAGACATTGCTAAGAGGGCCTCTGGAGTTAGGCAAAGGCAAAGGGCTAACTACATGTGACAAGTGGCACTAAACCCATAGACCTTCATATTTCTCTGCACCATTGCACATACTCTCTTGCCCCACATTGATCTGCAATGGTACACAAAGGCACTTGATGACAATAACATTCAGTCATGGAATTTTTGTGTCTGGCCACAGAATTGAGGAGGAATAACTTAGGGAGACAGATGGAATTCTGCTCATTTCCCCCAAAATCCAAAATCACATGAAAACAACAGTGTTACACATTTTTTCTTCCTACCCCTTTCAGCCCAGACTAGCTGTAGATAAAAAAAGTCTTGTGTAACTCTGATATTCACATTCCCCAAACTTACTCTATGCACCTTTGATTTCACACACAGCTCCCAAGCCACAGTTCATACCCATTTTAAACTGTGATTGCAATGACGACAGTGCAACAAATCACATGCGTACACACACAAGTGTTTTTAAATGAGAAGCGGAGGGTGTGACCTTATTGAATTTAAACACATGAAAGAGTGACTTTCAAAGAAAGAAACATCTTTAAATTGGATGGTCAAGTTTTTAACTGTGCTTCGTAAAGTGACTGAAATAAACCCGAGGGCTATTAAAAGCAGCTTGTAGACAGAGATGTATTCAGTTTCACAGAGTTCTGCCTTGAGCAATTGTATTCTAGGGTTATCCTTACGTATGAGGACAAAAACAGGACGAGAGGTCAACCTCCATGGAAGAATATTTCCTTCTATGCTTTTTTTTTTAAATAACTAGGACGTTGTCTCATTCATAAGATATGTTGAATAGCCTCATAGAAAATTTGATAATGCCTAGAATCGAGGGAGAGAGGGACAGGTAATTCAAAGTAATTTTTCCTTGGAATTTGGCGAATAATTGTCCCATTTCTGTTCAGCCATTCAACTAATTTTGAAATTCAAAATAATTTTGAAAAAAATACTTGATAACAATAAATTAATGGCATTGTTGATTGGAACTCCAATAAAGGTTTTATCTTTTTGCTGTATTTGCAAATTAGATTGTATATACTGAAACATTTTTGTACAATAAGAAATATTCTCTTACACAGATTATGTAACACATTTCAAAAGTGAACCAGTGATGAAAGAAAAAAGATGTAATCACATAATGATGTTATTCAATGATGAATTCAAAACTGACTGGACACAACAGCTTAAAAATGAAACTAGTGTAGCTTTTCAGAGCTGCTGGAACTCATAAAAAATACATTCTTACTCAAAGATCCTAATATTAATATCATGGCATGAACTGTGGCACCAATTAAATATTACAAACTTTATCATACCTTGTTACCGGAATAAAATGCCAAGAAAAAAAATTGATACCCATTTATTTGTAATTCAAAAGGCAAATTGGCTAATCACACAGAATAAATAGAACATTTATAGAATAGAACAAATTTTCTCTTGAAGGAACAGGCAGCTCAGCTGAGAGCACAGAGCATGGAGAAAGGAGGATCAGAGCGAGCTGCTGAAGGAGGGGAGAGAGGAGGCGAAGAAGGGAGGGAGAGGAGCTGAGCTCCAGGCAAGAGGCTCTTACCTTGATGTCCTGCCCTTGTGTCCCCTGGAGATGTTCCCTCCAACTGAGGATGGTGGGAGAGGATGAGCTCTAGCCAGTCCTTTATTGGATTGCTCCATGTATGGACCGGCTAATTGGGGTATGTAAAATGGGACGGGCTCCCTTTACCGTAAGGAGCTATAAATACATTGTCTCTAAAAAAAACAGGCAAGAGATAAAGTCCTTTCAACACCAGCCAGTGCCCTTTTAAGGCACTGTACTCTAGTCTAAAACATGACTATGAAGGAACACACATGAACACACACATGCACTTGCACAGCCTTTATGTACATACACACACCCATACATACACACACCTTCTTCAGACCCCAGGCAATAGTGTCTGGTTGTCCCACCATCAACCTTGTCTCAGACAGATAAAGCCAAAGAAACGCATGAGAAAATTAGAGACAACACTGGTGACTTGAGTAGTTTTATTTACTCTATGAGAGACAAGGAGAAACACTGAACCAGAAAAATGTGTCATTGAAAAAGAGACAGGAGAAAGAGACAGAGAGAGAGAGAGAGAAAGTTTCCTGGTTCAGCGAGTGTGTGAGCGTATGTGTGCATGCATGTATGTTCCCAATACTGCTCATTAAGTGTCTGCTCCTCCTGGAGATGGGATTTCACAGAATGAGATAGTTGGCACCTCCTGTCCCTCATGCTGCACTCAATGAGAGGTGTGAGGGTCAGGACAGGAGGACCAGCATGACGAACCACTCAGGACCGGGCACCCTGCCTATCAGAGGGGCCCAGGGGTCTTAGGTCACAGAACACATGGTACTCGAGGATGAGGATGAGGATGAAGAGGTGGCATGATTTATCGTACAGAGAGCTGGCTCAGCTGCAGTATGTGTCACAATGTCACAGAGAATCAATATTCATCTTATAAAAGTACAATGTTATTTCAGTAGCAGAGTCACAACTGGATCACGCTCAGCACCATGTGATTATTTGTCCATTCTGCCAGGGGTCACACACACTCCTTTTAAAGGAAAACACTGGTTACCTTAAAGAAGGCAAAAAAACTTAGCCAGATGGCAGTGCAACTGCTTCCTGCCCTGTCCAGCCTCAATCAGTACACTACAGCATTATTCCAGACTCCAGTCCATAACAAATACCTGCCATTTCTAGTGCATTTACCACAAGTGGCCTGACAGGGGTGCTGTCTTCACTGTTCTCCACCCCTTTGCTGTTGCTTGGTCATCAGTGAGGAAAAAATGCTTTGTCAGAGTCATGGCATTGAGTCTTTACATATGGTTTCAATCCACACCCAATGTGTGCCACTCCAGTACATTTGCCAAATCCAGATGACATAACTGCAGGGAACAGAGATTGGGGAAGTGGATTCATAACCAGAATGATGCAGGCTCAAATCCACAGTGGGCACTGCTGCGGTACCCTTGAGTGAGGTACTAAACTCAGATTGCTTTCGGGGAATACAAAAAGCTATATAAATGGATAAAATGTAAGAGATGTGTATGTCTCCAGCACCATGTAATAACTTTCTGCTGGTGTCACCAAAGTATCCAAGGGGTGTGCAGTAAGCAGGCATGGAAACAGGGTTTTTAATGAAGGAAAACTGGACTGGATGATGTTAAGGGACCCTCCCTAAAAGTCCAATTGCTAACACAAGTCAGTGTGAGTAAGTCCTCGGACACAGGTGCTGTGTAAGAACATACAGTGCTCTACTTGGATGCGTGACATGACAGCGATTAAACAATTAATGCAGAGGATAAAAAGTAGCAGCTTTTTATAACATAACATAAAACATAGCATAAAGCAAGTACCTGCACCAACTACTTTGTCTCTCATCAGAGACCCGTGCTGTACTGCAGGTGTGTTTGTCTATTCTGAAAATTTCCATAAAGGTGCACTGTATTCAGAATGAAGATGTATGATGTAACCCTTATCTCCAAGACAACTGATGCCGACCTCAGCATTATCAGATATTTAGTAATATCAGCAGGGCATGGCTCTCCATGATCCCTTGGAAAGAAGCTGAAAAAATACACTGCAGGTTAAATCTAAAGGGAACATTATGGTAAGAAAAACACATCAGTTTATGGACATCTTTCTCTTTCTGAGGAAAAACTTGCCCACTGTTTAATTAGTGTGATTGCAAAGCAAAGCAAAGCATTGCAAGCACACTATTGTTATCTGATAGTTTTATTCTTGTTATTCCACCAAATATTGTCTCGCTTCTCCTCCCACAGTTTTCAAGATATCATCCCCAAGCCAACTGTAACCCGTCCGGTCTAACCCCGATCGGTGTACTTGTATACAGCTAAGCCATACCCGCACTCATTCTCTGGTTTCTGTCGTTTTTCATCCCTTTTTTCCCCCAGACTCCCATTCATTTTCAAAATCATCCCCTCACACTTTATGGCCTTCCCACTCAGTCACTTTTCACCCCAGAGCCACATTACCTCACATGTTGCCTCAGGTTATGCCACCCAACACTCATTGAAACCCATACTGACCCGCACTTGTCTTTTTGTTGTTCACTCATCCCTCCATCCTCCCATTGACTTCAATTCATTTTTCAAAGTCTTACCACTTGGTCACAATTCGACCAATAGCCACGGAACCTGATATGCTGCTTTGTGTCATGTGACCCAACACTCACCAAAGGTGGGTGTGGCCCTAGCAACAATATTGTTTACCCTAGCAACCAACTACCAACCACTTAGCAACACCCTAGCAACCGCCTAGCAACCACTTAGCAACACTTTGGCAACCACCCAGCAATGCCCAGCGACCATTTTGTTTACCCTAGCAACCACCTAGCAACCACCAAGCAACACCCTAGTAACCACCTCATATACCTTAGTAACCATCTACCAACGCCCTAGCAACCACTTAGCAACACCCTAGCAACCACCTTATATACCTTAGTAACCACCTAGCAAGAGCCTAGCAACCACCTAGTAACACCCTGGCAACCACTTAGCCACATCCTAGCGATCGTCATATACGATATACATTAGCACGTTTTCGCTGCCAGGTCGCAATCACACACTGCATTTTCTTCAGGAAATGCACTATTGACGATCGTGTGGCTATTGAAACTATTGAAAATGGCCTTTCTTAAGACTAGAAAAGCAGAACTATAGCAGCAGGGGACTATTGGCTGTGTTGCAGTTATGAAATCCATTATCACATCTCGGGTATGTTATATTATTGAGACCAATGGAATGGAGGTGACATGAGAAAGCTGGTAATGTTTATTTGTTGTTCCTTTTTGTTTATTGGTTGTTCTTTTTTGGTAGTTCCATGATGTAATCTCTTTAATTTGGGTTTGGTTTTGTTTATGGTTCTTTCCATGTTTGTTTGTTTTCTCTTGCTTGTAAATATGTGAATAGTATTTTTTCCAAGCTCTTTGTTGAAACAAGTCAGCAAAATTAAAGACATTTAGAAGTAAAAGTCTCTTTCTTTGTCTCTTTGTCTCCCCTTCCCTTTCTTTCTCTGTCTCTCTCTCCCTCTTTTTATCTCTCTCTGTCTGCCAAATGAATAAATGAAATGTAAATGTAATGTCTCTCTGGAACTTTGTGGGGGAAAGACTCCAGGCCAGGTGGTGAAAGACACACCATACTGTTTCTAGGAATGTTCCACACCTGTGCACTCTCACTGGAGAGGTTGGGCTCATTGCCTCCTGCTGTGGAGACAAAGTGTAACTGAGGCAGGTAGTGCTGGACAGGAAATAGGGAGCACTCTCTCTGGATAAAGTAAACACAATGCCCCCATGAAGCATTGTGCTGTCCTTTGGGTGAAACAGCTAAGGTCCTGACTCACTGTGGTTATGAAGGAGCCACTCGCAAGGATATTGGTGTTGTCTCCAATGTCCATGTCAAATTTCTACATCAGGCCACCAAATCACATAACCCCACCCCCTACCCTACCCTACCCTACCCTACCCTTCAGTTTCCCCAGGTTGTTACTGTAAAATGATCTCTGTTCTCAGTTAGCCCTCCTAGTTAAAGTTCAATAAAAAATGTGAGATTAGGCTCACATGATACACTGTATGTAGAAATGAATGGATTTTTCATGCCACACAATGGGCTGGCTTTGCAGTTACAACACGATTACACTGTGTGTATGCAAAGTTCATAGAGAGTTTTCTCCTCAGAGTTGCTGCTGTGTTCATGTTTATTGTGAGGACTTCTGTGATCTAGGAGGGTTTAGCTTCTCTGCCCCTACTTCACATATAGGAATGCATTTTCAGTATATGGAGGATGTTCACTACAAATACAGTAATCACACAAGGTTGTCACAGAGATGAATTTATTTTGGCAGCTACAAATGACTTAAATTAGAGCTAATTTCATGTCCAAATGCTGAAAGTCTTCAATAGTTTTTTCCGTCTAACTTCCAAATTGTGTTACCGTAAAATCCTAAATACCATTTTTCATAAAACACATTTTACTGCCATGTCCAGAAAGTTCTGCAGCTGAGGTGTGTGTTCTGAGTAGCTTTTAACCATATTAACCATATTAAGTTAAATACTACTCAAAACTGCCACACAGTTCTACTGAAGGAAAATTGAAGTCAGATGAATAAGTCCTAATCTGATTCCTTTGTGTACTTCTCCATACTGCCCTTAGCCTAGCGCCACTGGAGCCCACCATACATGGGATGATGGAAGGAACTTACCTGCTCACAGGTTTCCAAACACATCAGGGGAAGTATCTCATATCATTGTGTACACATAATGCCAAACCATGATCCATAAGAGAAGTGTTAACTTGCCCCATCCTACCATAACGTAATTAACAGTTATTTGAAACAGCTAAATTACACTGTATTGGATTTCATGTAGTGGGTGGAGATTTTCGCCTGGTACACCAAATATATTTCCTTCCTATACAAAAAAATGACCTAAGTCTAATCACCTGAGAAAACCAGAAACCCTCTGCAGCCCTTAAGGACCAGGACTGTCAGCATCTGCTTTACATACAGTGCTTTTCCCTTCCCACTCTCCACATGGAGTATGACAAACCTGTTTAAAAGCTGAGACTGCTCTGAGGTCAGCCATTCAGTGCAGCAGTGGAGACTCAAGCACATCATGGCGGTGTCGAGAGTGTGCCTGTTAGACCGTTACCCCAGTGCTGGATGTGACAAAGGGCACAATGGCTTTCTTTGCCAGGTGATAAGGCTGCTGAATAACAAGCACAGCTGTCAGGCAAAGCATAAAGTGGGCCCTGCTAAAGTCTGCTTCCTGCCAACATGGCACAAAAGCACACAGCGGAAGGTCAGGCCACATATCCCCCTCTCCATTGGCCGGCAATTCAGTATTTGTCCTGGTAGGGATGCCTCAATCCAAAATGATCCCGCCAAAAATGCTCCAGGCATGGATAAAAACAGGGAAAGGTCACTGGATGGATTCATGTGCCATGCAATAAATAACCCTATCTGACACCAGCACCTTAATGGAAATAATATCTGCTTTCCTCCTCATTCCAACGAGGACAGTGCTTCTGATTTAGCTGATGCTGTCTTCTCTCTGTTATGTTTTCTAACTGGCTCAGAGAAACAGGCTACCTGGAGACAGACATCATGGAACATCAAATTTGATAAAAACCACTTTCTAAACTTAGATTTGATGCTAAAGGGACAAGAACGTGTTACGTGTTTTTGTGTTTTTCCCCTCAAAAGCTTAATTTGGAGCAGCAGGCATTTTAATTTTACTCCCAGATACCCCTCCACACACAAACTGCTACAGCAGAGTGCTTATATGTAGCTTAGATAAAACTTGTAAATTGATGTATGTCTTATTGGATGGACAACAGCAACACTAGAAAAAGCAGTAAAAATTTGTTTTTTGGTGTGTATCGACAAATAAATGTATTAATATATGTTGATCCATGGTGGAATACCTCCCAGCTCTGATTGGACAAGAATAGTCATATGGACGCAAGATTTTCTCCCTTGTACGCCTGACCAAGGTGATTCAGGTCATGTCATGAAGGGGACAGCAGACACAAGTGGGCTTCAGTGACCAGGCCTGAGACACAAGAAGAATGCAATAAGAGATCTGAAAATAAAGTAGACACTTTAGCAAGAAGTGTTTGCCTTCTTGTGACACTGCAGACATTAGAGAGGACCGTTAGTCTCTGAATGTTGATTTTGAGCCTGATTGATTGATTCATTTAGAATGGAAATCTATGCATTTATTTACTGGCAATTGCTGTCTCTGAGAAGGACACTTCTTTGATTCAGTGCTCTGATGCAGGTGTGCCCTCAGCATAATGGAGGAAAATTCATGGCATTAAGAGCAGGTAAGGGCCTCTTTGCTCTGTGAAAAGGAAGCCCTTCACACATTTAAACTCAAAGGACCTTCACTACAGTTTAAACCATTGCACAATTGTTAGCATCTTATTTCAAAGCAATGGTATTTACATCAAAATACAGTAATATTTAAAATCTGTACATTTCCACAGTGGTAGTGTCACTTCTTTGTTTGAAATTATGCAAGTGGCATATTATAACATGTATAACATAGCTATAAAGCACTGGTTACAAGAATGACATCACACACTTTATACCAGGAAACACCATGAGAAAGTATGTTACCATGTGACTGTTTTCACCTAATCAGGACATTCCACTGATCCAACAGGAAGTATACAGGGCACATGAACCAAAACTGCGCAGATAAATATTCACTACTGTGCTACTGGTTTTTCTGTTTCTTTGTTTTTTCCCCCAGCTTTCTGTCATGTAGTTCCTTGTGATAATTTGTCTCATGATCGGAACAATACTCAGAAATCTTGTGACTATTTGAGAAGTTCACTGATCAGCTGTCGGAAAGACTGACAAGCTTAAGTTTCTTTGAGGTAGGATCACGTGGTGTCCATAATTACATTATATTACATCATTATCATTTGGCAGATGCTCTTATCCAGAGTGACTTACTTAGCTTACAGTTTTACATATTATCCATTTATACAGCTGGATATTTACTGATTGGGATAATTACTTTGCCTAATGGTACAACGGCAGTGCCAGAACAGGGAACTGAATCGGCAATAAGCCCTACTAATTACCACTATGCCACACCATTGCCACCAGTAAGAGAACTTACAAACTTACAAAACTTACAACTTACAAAACCACAACCAAACACAGTTTATCATAAAAAACGTTTGTCTAATGTCAGATGTCACTAATTCACTGACTCACCTGCATACATCCTCTGTCTCCACAGTTTTTGGGAATCCTGTGTGATGTGACAGAGAGCCCAGAGTGGCAGGGTCTTTAAAATGAACAGCAATGGGGATTGAGGCATGGTGGGGTCTGGTCCCTTTACCATATGTCAGCCACAGAGGATGAGGGGTCAGGAGTCACCTCTGCACCAGACCAGTGACTCATGACATTACATGGCTTAGTAGATGTTCATATACAGCATTTATATGCTCTCCAGGGACACAGCTGGATAGTTTCTAAGGAGATTTGCATAACCCTTTTACACGTAACTTACGTGTAATGATGTTGAACGCCGAGCTGAAGTCCACAAACAAGATCCTTGCGTAGGTCTCTGGGAAGTCAAGGTGTTGGAGAATGTAGTGTAAACCCATGTTAACTGCATCATCTATGGACCTGTTGGCCCAGTAGGCAAATTGTAGGGGGCCCAGCAGGGGGTCTGTAATATCTTTCAGGTGGGCCAGCACCAACGTCTCAAAAGACTTCATGACTACAGAGGTGAGTGCAACAGGCCTGTAGTCATTAAGTCCTGTGATACAGGTTTTTTGGGGACTTGTATAATTGCGGATCATTTGAAGCAGGAGGAAACTTCACATAGCTCCAGTGACCTGTTGAAGATCTTTGTCAGCACAGACTTTCAGACAGGAGGGTGAAACTCCATCTGGGCCTGGTGCTTTCCTGATTTTTTTTTGCTGAAAGAGTCTGTGAACATCCTTTTCACAGATTTTGAATGTAGGCTGGGGGGCAGGGGGTGAGGGGTAATGTTGTATGGGCTCGGTGAGAACTGGTACAGGTGGGAGCTGCTGGGGGCAGAGTTGCTAGGGGGCAGAGATGCAACAACCACGCCCAGGACATGACATGATTAACATGAACCAATCATTGCACTCTATCAAAAGTATTTTTAGACTGTCATTAAAACAACTGGAGGAGCCTGTCTCAGGTGGATTCAGTTTTAAAGTAATTTCAGTCAATGTATGTGGAAACAAGGGGATCTTGCATTTAGAGCAACAGGCAAGAAAAATTAAACCAAAGTCATCCAAAACAGCTGATCCCAATAATATCCCCATCTCACTGGGAATATTGCTAACACTGCGGTCTTGTTTAAAGGATTGCTATACTGCATATCTGGGCTGTATCATAAAACAGGGAGGTGGTTATTCATTCTGTTTATGTATGATTCAATTATATGGCTGAGTATATATATGAAAAGCTTTAAAATTGCCACACATATTGTCCACATGAAGCAGATTACTGTGAAAATCAATTTGGAATATTGCATCAAAGGAGACAACTAGCTAAATTGCTAAAAATACTAGGATCCTGTCCTCTCTGGTGAAAAAATAAAAATGGAAAAATAAGGCAAGTATATTAACGTCAGCCCCCTGTCCACTGGCTGCTCATTAAAAAGGCAGAGACACAGAAAAAGTCGAGGGTCAGCTAAGGGGACCTCGTTGGCCATGTTGTGCTAATTCTCTTCAAAGAGATCACGTGCTGTGCATGACAATGGCCAGAATCCATCTCATGGATTGCTATAGGGTTTACAGGTAAGACATTGCATTTATATATAGTTATTTAGCAGAGGCTCGTAGGTTTCAATGGTGATTTACATATAGCATATGATAACATAGATGAATGGTAGTAAAGATGCAAACAAAAAACAACTGAAACAGTGTCAAAGTCATGTTCGGATCTGTTATTGTTTTGCACTCCATGAAGCACTCTGTGAAAAGTACATGTAAAGTGTGTAGAATGCCAATGATTTATTGAGGGATGGGTCCCCTCACAAAACAAAAATGTGTCAAGGCTAATTCCTTTTACATTTACATTTATTCATTTAGCAGACGTTTTATCCAAAGCGACGTACAAAAGCAGGGCTGTCGGAAGAGGCTTTAAGCTGGGGTTGCTGGAGTGGTAGGTGCATTTTTTGCATGTCCAGCCTTGGAGGGGGGGGGGGGGGTGTGGGGTTAAGATTAACATTCTTGATGAATAGGCTACAGGCTACTTCATACACATAAATTAATTTTTATTTAACGAGTCTGAGTGAAAGCTTTTTTGGTGAAAATTGCATTCATTGTCAAGGGGCTCAGGCAAGGACTCAATCGCAGACCACAAGGGCGTCGGTTTCCGGGCAGATTTAATGAAATCGCAAAGCAGATCGTTAACCAGTTCACAGGCAGGGTCTAAACCAGAGAGGCAGTCCAAGGGGAAATCCAGGTACGGGAAAGTCGGAACAGGCAGGGTCAAACAACGGGCAGGCAGAGAGATCGGGTGAACAATACAGAGCAGCAGGCAATAAACAGATCAAAAAACAGGCAGGTCGAAAACAGGAAACAGCAACAGACGGAAAAAACAGCGGGGTCGAAACAGTTGGAAAATACTGCTACGAACTAGCAACAATACAGAGGCACGCAGGGCAGATATAGGGCAGGGCTGACAAGGGGATGGGAAGCAGGTGTGCAGGTGGGCAGGTGAATGCGATAAGCAATCAGGCTGGTGGAGAACCGGGCGGGGAGCAGGGCAGGGCTGAAACACAAGGGAAAAACAAAAGCACATGGGAAAAAACAAAAACACAACGGCTAGGGGGCGGGAGCACTGACAATTCATAATGTCATATAATCTAATATACGATACTATAATATGAATCAAACATATGCTAGTCTTGCAACTACCAGACCCCGTTGCACAAAGCAGACAAGAACATACAAATAGTCAAGACACAGTCAAGACCATTGCGCAAAGCGGATAAGAACATATCCAAATACGCACAATATTTTAACCAGTCCAAAAGCCCAATTTGCACAGCACATAACAACATAGCCAAATACATTTTTGCAGCAAAAGTATCAGTGTGAAATTACTGTTTAATGATAATGTTAAACTGCTCGGCGGCATTGATAAGCTTTGGAGAGAGCTTGGCTGGGAAAAACAGTAGTTTCGTCTTGTCCAGGTTAAGCTTTAGGTGGTTGGAGGCCATCCATTTGGAGATGTCAGCCAGGCATGCAGAGATCTTTTCGTTGACCTGGGGGGTGGAGGGAGGAAAAGAAAAGATTAGTTGAGTGTCATCAGCATAGCAGTGGTAGGAGAAACTATGTGAGTTGATGTAGATAGAGAAGAGGAGGGGTCCCAATACAGAGCCCTGGGGGATGCCTGTAGTGAGGGGAGTGGGTGTGGAGGTGGAGCCTTTCCAGTAGACCTAGGAAGATCTACCGGTCAGGTAGGATCTGAACCAAGAAAGGGCAGTCCCAGAGATGCCAATCTCCGAGAGCTTGGCAATGAGCAGCTGGTGATTGACGGTGTCAATTTAAGGAAAATTTCCAATAGTATCTCATCCAGTCTGGGCACAGATGGAATTTCTGTTCATTTAAGTTCATTACTTCATTACTTGGTTGGGATTACATTAGTGTGTTGGGTGCACTTTGTGTTTTCTCTTTAGTGATTTTATGAAGCGAGAGCCACCTTTTATAATAAAGGCCTTTCCCCCAGGTAACAGCAAGCTGGATAAAATCAGCTGATTCCTTTAAAGTGAGTAAAAGCATACACTTGAATCGCACTTGAGTGACCAACTAATCAACTATCACTGTAAAATGTATCTGTGTGGTAGTCTTTTAAGGCCCTCCACTATAATAAAGTCACTTTTCAACTTATGCTAATTCTGAGAAATACACACTAAACACTATAATTGAGTCTTTACACACAAGCAAGGCTTGTCCCTCAGTGTCACATGAATTGTTTATACTTGCATTGTAAAGCTGTTCCTAAAGTGTGCTTCCTCATCACCAACACCCCACCCCACACCATTTGTAAAATCCAGCATGTATCACTGCTCATACATCACTGCTCATCGTGATTTGGTATACAGACCTTCACATTCTTGACTTAGATTTCATTAGCAGGGATATACATGTAGGCCAGAATTGGAAACTTTTCCAAAGCAACGACTAAAATGATGATAGTGCGTTTATGAATGCACTTTTTCAAAAATTGGTCAAAATTTTTGGTAAAAAAAAAATTGGTCAAGATTATTTTCCAGGGCAATTAAAGGACAGTAAACTCCTGTTCGGGAGGCTGCCTTTAATGCATTTTAATCCATAATACAAAATGAATCCTTGTAGTTTCAGATGGCCTTCTGTAGACTACCAGGCATTTACAGACCTTGCCTTGATTGCCCTCTGTTTGCAGATGCTCCCCACTGTCAAAGGTTGTGCGTGCGAGAGAGAGCACATAGGATTCAGGGTGCTAATGTAATTAACCACTGACACTTTTGTCTGGGAACACTGGGTGCTGTTATACACATTGTACACCCTTAGTGCTCCAATCAGACCCATGAACCACATCACTTCCCCTTTCGGATCTGGGGACAAGTCGGTAAGGACACAGCAGTGCACCCCATCAATGAGGACTCTGTCACGTAACAGGGGTCGATAAACATTTACATGCAAATTACATTAACAAAGTCACATTGCCCAAGTCTGCTGCCCTGTTACACATGAATATGCTGCTTTTAGGAGCTACAGACCAAACTGATGTAATTTATATTAAGGCATATTTACTGTACTCCTACTTGCTAATCCTGTTTCCCCACACTAATGAGGCCTCACCAGTCACCTGTGAACCTCTTTCAGGATAAATGGAGTCAGAGGAGCTTGTGCACACACGTATCTTAATCCCATGACATGAACATAAATATGAATCCCCACATATTATAATAAGACCTAAAACTATAATTAGCCTAACTGGGATGAAGCCACTTATGCATCCTACACTCATCTGTCTGTGAGTGTGTAACATTCTCACAGAAAGAGGTAGTCCTTCTCTTGCACAAATATTTTATATTTTGAAAGGTTAGCCACTAACTCTGACAGATTCAAAAACTCATTTCAATTATTCAATATCCTGGGAATCCCCAAAATTCAGGGTGTCAAAAATTCCAAATCTGCTTGTTTGTTTTAAGCTTCAAGAGCGACCTCCCTGACTGCTTTCTCCAGAAAAACTTTCAATTATTTTCCCACAAAACCATACTTGAGTACCTGAGTGATCGTCATTCTGCATTCCACAAGACAATCCATGTCATGGATAATAGTCAATAAAATACAGAGGACCATTCCTCTGAAATAATATACCCAGCCATCTGAAAATGTGTCATCTTAAAGGCTCTTTTCATTTTTTTCATCACCCTTTACATGTATGTTACTGTTAATTATATCTTTATTGTGTTATCAATTCTTTTCTGTGTGCAAACTAAATAGATACAAAAATAATAAAAATGTGATTGTATTCATGTGATTGTATTCACCTTCTGCATACATTAACATTTGTTTCCCTCACATACATACATACATACATACATACACCCCTCAATTTACAAGTGTATCTGGACTGTCCAGCCAGCAACAATACATCAAGTGTCCTTTCTTTATTCTACCCAGAGACACTGAAATGTGGATATGCTGGTCAATTCTGCATGCGAGACAGGCTCACATCAACTGGCCATGACAGAATTTGCATGGCCCTAATGTTTCTCCTTGCTTGACCATCTAAATGTACATTAAATTAAAGTTCCTCTGCTAAGTTTTTGTGTTGGTCTGAGCTGGTATGACTATTCTCTGGTGATGTCATTATTGTCACATCTAATGCAAATCCTAGATATGGCCATACTTGGGTATGTTGTAACATAAAATGACTTTTCATCTGAATCTTGGGAATGGCTTAAATGCCATGAAAGAACTGGGAGGGTCAAAGCCACCTTTGCATTCGATCCATTGACCAGTGACCCTCACAGTGACAGGTGAGACAGCCTACCAGTCATGGCTGCCTGGAGTTGAGCAGACCTTGCACCAGGGTGAGCCAGGGTGACATGCTGTTGGAGCAATAACAGTGTTAACATGTTGCTGATGAGGACCTGTGTAGCTCCACGGCCTGCCAAAGTGACCAGATTGAATTTTGCCCTGTTAACTTCAAGCGCCTTGTTCAAGGTCCATTTTCTCAAGCATGCCTGCTTGTTAGAGTCTTTTGAAAGCTGTAATTTTCAAGCAAACCAATGCTGGCTCTGCCTGCTCTTATTTATTTCCTGGGCCAACACCCTAAACTAGGATGACTTACATAGCACACATATTTTCATGATCATTATGCAGATGGATATTTACTGAAGCAATTAAGGATAGGTATGTCCTGCAAGTATGCAATGGGAGTGGCCTACCACAGGACTAAATCCTGCTACTTTCCAGGCATGGGGCCAGTTCTTGAAAGTCTCTGCCATATTGCCGCCAAATGCAATTACCTGTTATCTTTTACTTTTTTGTGCAGGTCACAAGAAAATGCTTTGTTGTCTTATTTGACTCTTTACTATGAGGACCTCTTGGAAAGGTCACTAGTCCTAGTTTGACTCGTCCTAGTCCTCCAATTCCTGTTTCTAAGAATCTAACTGCCCCAATGAATCTGCTAAATTTTGGAAGGAGACGTTCTGTCAAAAGCCAGCAGTTCCTGGTATCAGCCACTCTCTCCCCTGAACCTTGCAAATGAATTAATTTGTGAGCACAAGAAAGCTCTGCCTTCATAAAACAAGAGGAGATTAGAAGGATTGCTCTCTCTATCTCTATGAGATTACATTACATTACAATTTCCCCTTCAAAAAGCCAACATAACACAACATGGGACTGTTTGCTTCCAAATCAATTATCAGTGTGTGTTTGGGTAAACACATTCTTCTCTAAGTTTTTTCTCTAAGCCTCATAAAGTTCTTCTGCTGTGTAGGTCACTGCACAGACAACAAGGGCATATTCTTCTCAACAGATTTACACTAAGCAGTGATCCTGCATAGTGAATCTAGGGTACAGCTCTGCTGTATGTTTAAGCAGGGTGACTTACTTATAGATGATTAGTATGTGATATCTACGATATGTAAATCAACCTGTATAAGGGTGTCTGTGAAGCATGGATGAGCTGCTAATTTTCTTTAGTTTCTTGTATGCTTCTTTACTGTGAGTCCATACCTTGTCCATCCTGAGAGCATCATCAAAACTGTTGCCTTGTGCATGTTTGCTCATCATATGTAAATGATGACTGTGTGTGTTCAACACACTCACAGGACATCCATCTCTTTCAGTGTCCTGCTTAAACCATGTGGACAAGCCAGGCTCTCAGGACAGTAGGTTTTTGGGTTTAGGTTTACATAAAGTGTTCTTTATTTTTCCCAGAGACACTGAAATGTGGATATGCTTGTCAATTTTGCA
Organism: Megalops cyprinoides; assembly: GCF_013368585.1. Lineage (NCBI taxonomy): Eukaryota > Metazoa > Chordata > Actinopteri > Elopiformes > Megalopidae > Megalops > Megalops cyprinoides. Next base: position 3,212,333 of record NC_050596.1, on the reverse strand, counting down.
TGTGAGGCAGTGAGTAATTCCAGGTCAGGATAGATCAAGTCAGGGCAGAAGCATGAAGCACAGGAGGCAGAATCCAAACACATTGTAAACATTACAATTCTAAATGATTTGTTTATTTATTTATTTCTCTAATGCAGCATCTCAGAATTCCACTCAGCGTGATTCTTGGTCTCAGTCCAACAATTCACCTTAGAACATTTAAACCTTGCTCTGCAAATACAAAACAGATGTAAGTGCATTATGTTTATTGTGCAATTGGGACTACACTTGGGAACAGTCCTGTTTGGCCTAGAAACTCTTCAGTCAGATTCAAACCGGTTACAAACCCAATTATGTGATAAACCTAAATTCATTTAAACCTTAACAAATAAACAATCCACTGGATTTTGAAGAAGAGTATCAGTGATCAGCTTCCCAGTACTGTGAGATACTGCAGTCTTACAGAACCAGAAGAACTGATGTCACATAATATAATGCTGGCTGGAACCAAACTATCTTCCAAAAAGCCAGCAAACATGGTCAGCCCCAATGTATCCAGGCCTCTGTTTTTGATGACTTACATAACCTTTCTATCCTTTCCTCAGTGAAATCCATTTACATTCATATTTCACTGGTAGATGTTTTGCTTACAAGCAACCTCTATTCTGGTTGGTGGGTTTTACTTTTAATATTTTTACTTCTAGCCTATAGAGCTCAGGAATGAGAAACTGTAGAACTAAAATACCAGAGTAAGGACTGAATAGTGCATAGTTTTCATTACAGCTCTTAGCTCTTCATTGACAAGTAAAATCTACTAGTGGTTCAAGTCAAAATTCTTGTCTTCCCTGTAAAAAGTGGAGCAATACTGATGGCTAAAAATGGACAAGACCAGTGTTATGCTGCCTGCTGTTGTTAAAATTAACCCAGAGTCAGCATTTAGCATATAGGTCAGTATAATCTTGTGGTCACTGTGCTGACCATAGTGTTAATTGCAGGAATGATGGCCAAAAGGGAAGTTGGCATTGACATTGCCCAGTTAGAATTACTCAACCCTGATGTTTGAACAGCTTCAGAGCAGGAAACTAAAAGTGTGTGTGAAGGGTCACTATTGAGTTGAGCAATATTTTTGTCAAACGTATCAACTGTGGATTTAGCAGGTGCAAATAATGTAACTGTTTTTTGGGCAGAAAGTGTTCTTTTAGGATATACAAGGTACTTGATGGAATGGTAGCTTGTTTTTCAAAAGCTGTTTTTCAAATCACTTCTGAAAGTCTACAGCTAATTAAATCTCGAGTAAGAGGATAGCTGAAAATGAATTATTGGTTGTATCACAATCAAATGTTTGATTACATTGTTATAAAATACACTTTCATTTGTATGCAAAAGCAACAATCGCGCATTGAAATATGGGTGGGAAATAAACACTGCAGTTGGGTCTGTATTTTTCTTTGAGATAATAGTGCCTCTTAGCGGTACATACTTTAAGTTGCAAATGCTGCTGTTGTAAATTTCAGTGGCGTATTATTTTTCCGACTGCCTCAGTCGCCCGCGTGCATGCAACTAGTCTATTAACAGGATTCCTACTAGGTTAACAACATCCACAAATATTATTCTCTTTTTTTTAAAAAATAAATATTCAAAATAGACTAATAGAGAAATAGCAATATCTCATAGGTAATACGTATTGGAAATAAACAGTGAAACGAAAGAAAGAAAACTAATATTCCTACAAGGCATCTCACGTTTAATCCATGAAACGATGAAAAACATGTCAAGTTAGACGCACGCTTTCTGTCACTGCTGTATATCTGGGTGACATAAAAGTGAACATGTCCATATTTCACGACGAAGTTGAAATAGAGGATGTAGAGTACGATGAGGACACAGAAACCTATTTCCCCTGTCCTTGTGGATATCGATTTGCCATCACCAAAGTTTGTGTAGTATTTACCCTGTGAATGTCTATATGCGTTCAAAAACGAAAGTTTGTTTTAGCCTACAGCTTAAAATATAACGTTAGCCTAACGCACAACAGTTCAGAATGATTCAGGCAAACACCTAGCCTACCAACCACATACCAGGCTTTTAGTTTTAGGAAGAAAACCGTAAAAGATTCAAAAGTGTTTATGACACTAGTGTTGTTTTATTTCAGTTTTATATCACAAATTTATTGGAAACCCGCTTAAAACGATGGAAATGTTGATTAGCCTAACAGTCGCTAAAATAAAAAAAAAAAAAAAAAAAAATGTCAGCGTATGCCCTGAATGCCACTGGCGTGAAACGGCTGTTGTGAACCTGCTGATGTAAAACTGCTGCTCTGCAGACAGGCTGATGGTAGAGACAATACAACGGTTTAACTAAATTCAGATCCTTTTGTTTGTAATACAAATATTAAAAATAAGTACTTCACCGGGGTAAATGTAAACACCTGTCAATTTAGTAAGATAATTAGTCTCTTTTCTTAAGAGGCGGACGTTACTGCGACCTATTTTTGGGCGATTTAGTCCGCACTTTCTTGCTCCTTGTTGATTGTTTCTTAGCCCATTGCTGCGCGCACTGCGTAGTGCTAACGACCGATTGCATGCAGTTGAGTGGGAGCAGCTGAATGACAGTATTGTCAGCTAGGGCTGCCAGCAATCTTTGATAAAATATATCACACAGTAGGGCTGCTTGATTATGGCAAAAATCATAATCATTATTTTGTCAATATTGAGATCACGATTACTCATTGACTTTGGAAACATGATGCATTTATTAAACTTAAAAAAAAACCTTTTCTTTTTAACCCTTTCGCGGTCACACCGGCGTGATTTGCCGTTTAGCGCGTATGCTAAAACCGGTACAATTAGAACACTAGATTGGAAAAATTATAGCTAATTTTAGCTTTGAGGAAACAGCGATTTCACGTTAAAATATAGCAAATGCTAAGTGAAAACTATGAGAAGCTTAATAACGCTAATGAAAACATAACGAACCATGTGTAACAAGCGCACGATATAGAAAAAAGAACGACTCAGTTGTGCTGGTAAACCGGTACCAACGACTGAGAGAACGATTCGTTCTCTGCACTGCGCACAACTAGTACCACCCTCACTGGCGGTTGCTTGTAACCAGTACAATTTGTTAATGTCGGTCTCTCTTCATACTGTATGCAGTAAGGGTCGACCGATTATCTGGTCGTTACATAATCGGGCCAATATCTGCACATTTTGATAATCGGTTATCGTATATTTTTATCTAAATTCCCGATAAAAAAAACCTTTTAAAAGCAATGCGTGTACTATCCCAAAGCATCTCCTCTGTGAAAAACTGCTATTGGTATGGCTAACATTCCACAAAACTCCCTCATTGGCCAAGACAGGCAACGTTTTCTGACCTTGAAAATCAAAAGTTTTCTCAGTAGTGATGTTCAAAACGATTCTTTTTAGTGATTCGGTTCCTTTCGTTCAGTTCAATAAAATGATTCAAATCTTTGACTCACTGATTCGTTCATTTCCATATCCGGTGGGGATACACGAAGTTGTAAATAGTTTTATTGTATTTTAAAAATTACTCTACATTGTTCCAAACATCATGTCCATTAACTATTAGCCTGCTCTGTGGCAAAACAGCGCGTGTGAAACCAAATGTCAATGAAATTAATCATAATTAGCTAAATCGTAATATTCATTACATGGAACTGCACCATGCTATTCAAACAATCATGCAGCCGCAAAGTATACTTCGTCTTTAGGAAGGTAATAGAACCCCATATTTTAACCCGTATAATAGCCTAAGTACATGTCATTTGCTAAAACTATAAAAAGCACTGAGGAAAAAAGAGCCACGCTTATATCCGAACCGAATAATTTCGTTTTACAAGTTTTGAAGTAACCCAGCCCAAACATTTTAGTATACGTGTAGGCCTAGTCAGCGATGTCGTATTTTTATTTGTTGTTAATGTAGACATAGTACGCTACAAATGTGATGCATAGGCTTATGCATCAAATTTCTGTTGTGTTATGCAGCCTACTATGTTGATTTGTCAGTATTTATTAATAAGGACTTTATTCACGTTAAAAGGAAATGTGACGTCAACATTAAATAAATCGTAACCTACGTAAAATTGCAGTTGTGATAAACAAGAACTGCGATACATTGTGCGCACCTAAAATATGCCACTGCTAAAAATATAAATATAAAATAATATTCCAGGTAGATGAGCAAAATAATATTAAATAATATTTTTTTATTCCTATAATAATGTCACGGAAGAGCTCTGATTCCTTTTGCATCGTCACAGTCGATGGCGGATGTAGCCCAAGCCTGTTATACTAAGAACTAGCGATTCTGGCAACACATAGTCACCAGGTCTTCATAGACAGTGAATCTTTGGAGTCCGAACGAACTGGTGAACTGATGAGTCACAGTTCCTTTGAGTCCGAACGAACTGGTGAACTGAGAAAGTTGTCAACAGTACATCAGGTCAGCAGGTGGAGTTTAGAGTCTTCATAGTCATCGGATCTTTGGCATTGTCCCACATCGTCAGCTGTGCCGAGATGGCCAGTGGGAGGTGCTTCGAGAGTTTTAGCATTTCAGCCATTGGCTAGTTGTTGTCATGAACGTACTGCTGATACAGTTTTGTGATAGGCTGCTTCGTGGACAGACCGCATATCTAATATCCATTGGAGGGAGAGTTATAGCTGCTATGCCAGCTAATCAGCACACATATTTGCAAAGAGGAAGGAACTAATCTTTTAGACTAGTGATTCAGTACACTCAATTCACCTCAAAGATTCGTTCGTTCACGAACTATACATCACTATTTCTCAGACCTGCTGCTCGAAAGAAGGATGGAAGGTAAGTATCCAGTAAAAGGGTCGTTGTGCTCAAACCATACCGTTAACCAAATTGCACTAGGCTAACTGGACCTTTTTGAAGCGGTATAAGTAGTCTACGCTGAAGCTAAAAAACAAGCTTTGAATATAAAAGAAATAAGGACTAATTGGCGAACTTATGCTATAAGTTGCAACAGTTTGACACTGCACATTTAACAGATAGTAATGTATATGTATTCTGTCAAATGAAACATTCAAAGAAATTTACCCTAAAGCACAGCCCTTCTGAATTACAGTCATTTAAGCAACCATTCACGAAATTAAACTTTAGCTCACTTGCGGTTGCACTGTATGTCGGAACGTCGCGGCAAAGCTGAAAATACCCGTTTGCCGCTTTGATGTTTCTTCATTTGACGTTACTTCATTAAAAAATCTTCATTTGACTATTTATTAAAATAAAAAAAAATCTGAGATGGGCATAAAAATAGTATTTTCGCTAACTTTATCACAGTTCTTACACACGGTACCCTACTTTTGTAAGAGCTGTCCATTTTTCACATAAATGACTTAGAGCAAATGGGCTCTGAGAATCTCTCCGCAGCTTCAGAAAAAGCGTGGACGCACAGGCTAGTTTTAATGTTTGGTATTTCATACTTTATGATGAAAATGCAATGATGTATCAATTCACTTGATTTACATTTTTTCATTTGGCAGATGCTTTTATCCAAAGCGACTTACCTAGGTGATAGTTGTTTTACAATGTTATCCATTTATACAGCTGGATATTTACTGAGGTAACTGTGGGTTAAGTACCTTGCCCAAGGGTACAGCAGCAGTGTCCCAGCGGGGATTGAACCGGCAACCTTTCGGTTACGAGTCCTGCTCCTGCCACTATGCTACACTGCCACCTATTTCCTACGCAATGATTGCCATAGTTCGTCCGATAATTGAATGCTTTTGAAATAGCGATAGGCATCTGCTGCATAGCCAAAATAAGATAACCATAGAGAAATGTACCCACAACGTCAATATTAGCTCCCTTTTAGTAGGCCCTGTTTCCCTCTCGTACGCCGTCTCATTGCAACGTGCACACCCTCGCACACACGCTGCAGCTCAAATGTGACCCTCACAGATAATCTGTAATGCCAAATGTGGTCATTTTAGTTATTGCAAATTTCACTTTGTTTTTACCTTTGAGAAAGAATTTTCATTTGATCTTTTTGCTCTTTATTTAACTGAACTATAAAACATGTCACTAAGTAAAGAGGGTTTGTAATTAAGTCCATGTTGTTACAGCCTATTTCTTTTCACTCCGGAAAAAAAACATGTTAAATGCATTCAAATATCGGTTATCGTCCTCTTTTTGTCACAGATAATCATTATCGTATCGGCCTTGAAAAAACCATATGGTCGACCCCTAGTATGCAGACGCTAGCTAAGTAGAGTGCAGAGTACGGTAGCTATGGTTCTCAGACCCATCGTACATCATGAGTATTGGCACTGGAAGGAGTTTGGTGTGTGGGGAAAAGGAAAGACAATTTATGTAGTTTCGACATAAATTCGTCTTGTGAACTGAAATTTCGGGAGACATATCGTAGGCTAAATGTACGTGCAGTGCCTAGTTTTGATTTTGAACAAAACACAAAGTGACCCTATAACTGTCGTTATTTTCTAACTGGAGGAATTTATGTGTGGAGAAATCATTGAAGCACCCGTCGCAGAAAACAAAGTGGAACTGTATGGCGTCAGATTTGTCAAAAGTCGCCCGTGCAGAAAACATGCTCTCGCACAAAGCAGCCACCACGCGCGAGAGAGTTTCTGCTTAGCGAGCGCTGGAAGGCATACGCGCTTGCGCAAGTTAACTATGCTCTCGAAGTTGAGTTCTGCTTGCGCGAATCGACCTGAGTTTTTACAATTTGAGGGCGGAGACCAAAGGACGTCGTGTGGGTGTGATTGCGTTGAAAGTGACCAATCATAAGGCCGTGGCCACACCGGATGCGTCGCGTGTGCGTGACGGTCGCGGAACGTCTCGATTTTCATTTCGGCGTCCGTGGTAACAGATAAAAGCAGCCACACAGCCCGCGTGAGGAGCGCGTCTCAAGCGCGGCTCGAACCTCGCTGCAGCTCAGCGCTCATTATGAAATACTTCAGGTGTTTGTCCTTATCAAGACGCAGTTCAGCAGCAAGATGGTGAAAAGCTCCAGGTTGCCTCCTAACCCACATTCTTCGCCGGTTTCTCCTTCGGACCAAAAGATAAAGCGCGGTGGCTTTCCTTCTGTTTATAACTCGCACTGAAAACCAACGAAAAAATGAATTAACCACGGTAATATTATTTAGGAAATGCGAATAGAGAGGTAGCCTAATTAAAGTAACTAAAGTAACATTACATATAAAAAAGAAGAAAATCAATAGATGACAAGTTGTGCTAGGCAGTCTATTTTCTTCGTGTTCAGCATGCTGTTTTACAAAATATTTTTCAATTAAATAACAGAGGAGCCCACTTTCCCATTTGTAAGGGGAAAAAATGTCGAACTTGAAGCAAGATATAGTGGCAAGACAAACGCACAGCACTTCTGATTCAACAGAGACTGAACCCAGAACATCTGCTTATACAGTTTTACATATGATTTGGCGCTTATAATGTCAATTAAGGTCCCGCAATACTTCTCGATAAGCCCACCCCTGGAAACCTGTAGAACAGAACCCCGAAACCCCCCATGGAAATGACTTTTAAACTGAGCCTGGCCAAGTGAAGAGGGATTGCTGTATATATATTTTATTTATTTAATAAGTGCCTCCTTTGGTTTCCGCCCCCCAAATGGTAAAAACTCAGGTCGATTCGCGCGAGCAGAACTCAACTTCAGAGCAGTTTTAACCTGCGCACGTGCGTATGCCCATTGCCCTCTGGCGCTCGCCGAGCAGAAACGCTATCGCGCGTGATGGCTGCTTTGTGTGCGAAAATGTTTTCTGCGCTCGCGACCTTTGACATAAATCTGACGCCATAGAACTGGCGAAGACCTGAACGCGAGACCGTCAGTCGAATTGCATTACCGATAGCTGCCTTGCGGAATGTGGAGTGAAACGATGCCGCGGCAGAATGGATCTCGCAACCTTGCCTTTGTAACGTAACAAATTGTGTTTAGGCTGAGCAAAGCTAGAAAGATCAGTGAATACGAATAAGCAAAAGTGCCATCCGGGACGCAAAGATCAAGGACATAGACATTTACATTTACATTTATTTATTTAGCAGACGCTTTTATCCAAAGCGACTTACAAAAGTGCATACAGTAAGTACAGCGACAGTACGGGGACAGGATGTGTACAGTTCCACAATGAGACAGTTCTCAGCTGAGAGTAAGGTCTGTTTGAGGACGCAGTACTATCAGATTTGTACAATTACAGCCTATAGGGCAACTAATACGATACACTTTCAAACGGCAAACTTCAACAACTTCAAACGGCACAATGAGCGTCAGGGTAAAGGCGGCGACAAGAGAAATTTAAAAGCACAATTTAAAAAGCACAGCAATTTACGACAGCACTGATGGGCGGGGGGGCAGCAATTGTGTGCTGGGTCAGTCCAGGTAGAGTCTGAAGAGGTGCGTCTTCAGGCCCCGTCTGAAGGACTGGGGTGAAGAAGCTGTCCGTAGCGAGACCGGGAGTTCGTTCCACCACTGGGGAGCGATGTAGGTGAAACGCCGATGTCTGGCAGAACGAGCACCTCCTGCCTTGACCATGCAGGGAGCAAGGCGTCCAGTTGCTGCTGAGCGCAGGGGTCGGGCTGGTGTGTAGGGCTGGATGAGTTCTTGGAGGTAGGCAGGGGCTGTCCTGTTGACTGCAGAGAAGGCGAGGGTCAGGGTCTTGAATCTGATCCTGGCAGCGACAGGAAGCCAGTGGAGGGATTTCAGCAGGGGAGTAACATGGGAGAATTTGGGGAGGTTGAAGATTAGTCGGGCAGCTGCATTCTGGATGAGCTGGAGAGGCTGGGTGGTGCATGCTGGGAGGCCTGCAAGGAGAGCGTTGCAGTAGTCCAGTCGAGGGAGAACTGTGGCCTGGATAAGGAGCTGCGTCGCGTATGTGGTTAGGAACGGACGAATCCTCCTGATGTTGTGGAGGAGGAATCGGCAGGCCTGTGACGTGCGAGCAATGTACTCCTTGAAGTCCAGGTTACTGTCGAGGGTGATGCCCAAGCTCTTTGCTGACTGAGAGGATGGTATTGTGGTGCCATCGACGGTGATGGAAAGGTCATGCAGGGGGGAAGGGCCGGCTGGGATGAAGAGGAGTTCTGTTTTACTGAGGTTCAGCTTCAGGTGGTGGGATGTCATCCATTTGGAGATGTCAGCCAGGCATGCAGAGATTCTTTCGTTGACCTGGGGGGTAGAGGGAGGGAAAGAGAAAAAGAGTTGGATGTCGTCAGCATAGCAATGATAGGAGAAGCCATGCGATTTGATAACTGAGCCAAGAGAGTTGATATAAATTGAGAAAAGTAGGGGTTCCAGTACTGAACCCTGTGGAACTCCTGTAGTGAGGGGGGTGGGTGCAGAGGTGGAACCTTTCCAGTAGATCTGGGAGGATCTACCAGTCAGGTAGGACTTGAACCAGGAGAGGGCGGTTCCAGAAATGCCCATCTCAGACAGCTTTGATATTAGTGTCTGGTGGTTGACTGTGTCGAAAGCAGCAGAGAGGTCGAGGAGGATGAGGACAGATGACAAGTCGGAGGCTCTAGCAGTGTGGAGAGCCTCTGTCACGGCCAGGAGTGCGGTTTCTGTTGAGTGGCCAGCTCTGAAATCTGACTGATGGGGGTCCAAAAGGTTGTTCCTGAGAAGAAAAGGCGATAGTTGGTTAAGTACTGCACGTTCCAGGGTTTTAGAGAGAAATGAGAGGAGAGATACCGGTCAGTAGTTTGTAACATCTGATGGGTCGGTGGATGGTTTCTTCAGGAGTGGTGTGACCAGAGCTTTCTTGAAGTCTGTGGGGACAGTACCAGAGATTAGTGAGGAATTGATAAATGAGGAAAGAAATGGGGCGATCTCACCAGATATTGATTGGAGCAGGGTAGAGGGGATGGGGTCCAGAGGGCAGGCTGTGGCATGGTGGTCTGTGATGAGTTGAAGCACTTCCAAGTCTTTGAGTGGCATGAAGGAAGACAGCTGGTTGATGCAGTTGCTCGTGGTGGTCAAGAGTGTTGTTGAAGGAGTGAAGGAGTCCCGGATGCTGGTCACCTTTTCCTCGAAGTAAACCCTGAAATTTCCTCCACTTCCTCTCAGCAGCTCGCAGCGCAGTCCTGTCAGAGTAGATGGAGTCAGTCAGCCATGGACATGAGGGTGATTGTCGCGATGGCCTGGAGACAGTAGGGCAGAGAGCATCTAAAGATTGAGAGAGACATGTGTTAAGGACTGATGTAGCAGACTCAGCAGGCATGATGGAGAAGGAGGGAAGGGGAAGGAAGGGGAGGGAGGGAAGAGAGAACAGTAGAGGAGAATGCAGAATGGGAGAGTGTGTGGAAGTTTCTTCTGAAAGTGAAGGTGGGGGGGTCAGTAAGGGGGTTGAGGGTGGAGGGGAGAGTGAGGGAGAATGATATGAAGTAGTGGTCCGATACGTGGAGGGGAGTCACCGTGAGGTGGGTTGTGGCGCAGCTCCTGGTGAACACGAGGTCGAGTTGGTTGCCGGCCTTGTGGCTCGCAGGTGATGGCGAGAGGTTTTGAAAGGTCAGCTAACAGACAATACCAATCAGCCTCAGATTTCTGGAAAGGGGGCGTTGGCTTCTAGCCCTACTTGATGGTGATTGGCTTTCGCCAGGCGAAATTTTCACTCGAGTTGAACATCTTTTAACTCAAGTTAAAGCTCACTTCGCCCATTTCGCATCACTCGCAGTTTCGCCTCGATTAACTCCACTCGTTTGCCTCCTGCCATTGACTTTTCATGCATTCGCGTCGCTCGTAAATTTCGCGTCGCGTTCGATTAAAACACACCGTTAAAGCGGGACCCTTCCAAGTACTATATGTTATGTCATATGGCCAGTAGAGGGAGCCATAGTTTCAAAAAAAAGGTCTCAGGAAAATTTGTGGGAGGAAAATGTTGCGCATATCACCATCAACATTGATATTCTCTTTTTGTTTCCAGTAAGCTGTGGACACTGCCTTCAGTGCATCACATGCTCTAATGATTAACCATGCTGGTGTGTCTATTTCAATATGTCTGCTGTTACAAATACTTGTGTACCTGCACACATTCCAGACAAAGTTAAGGGGAATCATAATGACGATGAGTTATTTCTCTTTTTTTGCTTCAGGGCATAAGTCAGGTTGAACACAGCAAAAGCCTTTCAGAAATGAGGGGTCTCCTTTGAATGAAACTTGAAGGCAATTTTGTTTTCAGCACACTGAAAAACTGAAAAGCCCACCAGTTGAAACGTAGGTAACTATTCCTGATACACAGTTTTCTGATTCTTCTTTTACGTTTCTGCTAATGTCTCTCCTGCCACATAATGCCCCCCAATATTTCCAATCACCAGGTGTGTTTATGCTGAGATCAGCTGAAGGATATTGACAGCACAAACTGCTTAAAATGCACTCACACTCTTGTAGTTCACCACAGTCTCAGTCAAGGTAATTTGTTCATATGCTCCACATTTACAGCCTTTTTGGTAGATACAGACCAAATGTATTCATGTTCATTCCCTGTTCTGCGGGCTGCAAAAGTAGATATGCAGACTGTTTTAGCATGAGGTCACCATTTACACTATTAGTGTGATAAAGCATGCCCAGTACTCACTGTCTGTTGCTACATTCAAACAACAGCCTTTAATGACTTTTTGACTATTCGTATTCATTTTTGAAAGAGCTCCATGTCTGATCTGAATGTGAACGGATCTTTGTCATGAAATTTCCTCATGTGCACATGCGCAACAGAAGACTGTCTAGTCGTGCAGAATTATAACGATGAGGTGAACCTGTTGCATGCAGAGTGATGTAAAAATCACTATGGCCATGTTGAACATGCTCAATTCTGATTTGTGTGTCCACACCCAGGTTGTATGCAGGTCGCATGGCTAGATATGATTTATTTCCACATATTCGTGTGGTTCAGAATGGAACTGGAAAAAATGTGACTTTGAGTGTTTTTTTTTTTTTTGGCTGTTCTTACTGTTCTAAAAGCGTCTGAACTGGGTCACATATGATGGAGAAAATTGGAGCTGGGCCACATTTAGCTTCAGTCTGAACGTGTTCTATAAAAACGGTTGCTGCCTCATATGTTATAGATCCAATCTGTGAGCAGACTCAAGACAATGCAGGGGACATATCCATCATATTTTGTGTTGGGCATATGCAGTCAAGCCAAATGTTCATTCCCAACACATACCCTACAGTATCCTTATTCTGTCATGGTTAGCAGTGAACTTATGCTCCACCCCTCCATCATTTTGCTATTGTGGTTAGCAATAGCCTTACACTCCACACACCCCTGTAGTATCCTTATACTGTAGTAATTAGCAATTGCCTTACTCTCCATATACCCCTGTAGTATCCTCACGCTATTGTGGTTAGCAGTATTCATGCACCTTTCTATCATTGGCTCATTTCTTCCTCCTGAATGAAGATGTTATGGAGACCCAACCAGCCTAGCCACAAAATGAATGGTTTTCTGGACTGAAAGTGAACAGTCAATTAATTATCATTAATGATGATCCCATTAGGTTTGGCATAATTCAGAAAAATGTACTCTGTTGAAATCCACTAATGGTCTCCTAAATCAATTACCTTTTCTCACTGATAGGCTATTTTGCCTGTATAAATCATACATAGCATTCATTTTATGGAGAGTGTGTTTTTTTTTTGTTACCAAATTTTTTATTATTCGTTGTAACCTGACTGTATCCAAATTGTTTTCCTTGTTGCCACTGATTTTGTTTTCTGGGTTTGAATCATTGTTCCTACTTGTGTCATTCTTGATGTTAAATGGTGCCAGGAACACAGTTCCTGCTGAAAAGCCACTTTCAGGCCAAGAAAGGAAAAGGGAAATGAGTGTGTTTAAATGATGATGCAGCATCACAGGGACCCCGGTAAGCCAGAAAAAAATTAATGGACCCAAGAGATGGGAATATGTGCAGAGGTTCAGGGTTTATCTCCTGCCAGTTGCTCTAGCTATTTTCAGGAATTAAACATGCAGTATCTCTGTAGAACAAGCTCTTCAGTGAGACTCCGTTAATTTGAAATGTAGATGTGGGTGTTTTCCTCCTTTAGCAGACAGTTCTGTAAAAAGCCAAGTAACAACAGAAGAACTGAATATTATGGAACTCATCCAGACTCTGGCAATGATTTTACCCAGCATGCATTGTGCTCTGTGTGTTGATTGGGTGCTACCTAGAAGCACAGGAGTATGTGCATATGTACGTACCATTCTTTATGCAATATGGTATCTAAAATAATACCAGAAATTTGTGCCCTCATTCCCCAAAGCATAGGGAAAACTGACAAAAACTGTCACTGCTGTCTTGCTTGATTGGCATTCAGAATTCAAGAGATCTATTGAGGAAACAGCCTTACCATAGACTGCTGTTCAGTTCAGGTGTGTGATAGTTCAATACACTCAGACCCTGTGAGCCAACATGGCTTCCATTCTTTTACAAACATTGCTGTTGTGGAATCACTTGCTGTGGAAAGGCTACAGTGAAAACAACAAAAAATCTCAGAACAGCTGGGGAGAGGTAGAAACCAATGCACTGGGGTTAAGTTAAAACTTCTTGGATAGTGGCTTCTCTGAACCAGGACCAGCCCTTCAAGCAGGCAGACATCACCTTCAGTTGCCCAATGTTTCAGACAGTCTCAGTCCAGTCTGATCAGTACCTGAGCCCCACCTGCACCCTGGTACCTGCTTCTTTGAAAACAGGTCTTGGATCAGTGAAACAGAGGGTGAGTCTGTTTCTCTTCTGTCTCATCATGGTGAACACACTGACCCACCTGTGCTTATGTTCCCAGCATACTTTGAATATCTAATTACCCATCAAGACCTCAGTTAAGGCCTGAATGCTGCTCTAATACAACACTATGCTGGCTGAATTTTACAATCACCGTAGGTCACATGGGTTATTCATTAGGGTGAGGCACAGTTCCTCCTCTCTACAGGAAATCTTGTGGCCCACTGTCTGAACTTCAAGAGGAAAACTTTAGATGAAAATGACCTAAACCAAAGACTGTGGTTCACAGGCTTGCAGAATTAACTTTATAGTGTCACTCTTTCATGTTTAGGGAATGTCATATGAATTCAGCACAATAAATTATGTGGGCTGGCATCCAATACCTGCTTGCTGTTGTTAACAGATAATGCATATTTGGCATATGTTTATCTATTACGCAGACACTATTCAGTGGGACAGCTCGCATATTACATCCCATTTGTCTGTTCAGCTGGATGTCTACTGAAGTACAGTTCACCAGGGAGTCAGACCTGTACAAAGCTCTGAGTGCAGAGTGTTGCGGTCCTGGTAGATGTGATGGAAAGCAGACGGCCTGAAGATGAAGTCTGAAGCCACACTGAACCTGTGGTTATTGACATGGTCCCAAGAGAAAGAGAGAGACAGGGGTCTAAATAAGAGAGAAAGCGAGACAACCAGCAATACAGACAGACAGACATCTAAATAAGAGACTGAGACAGGTGTCTAAAAAGATTGAGAGGCAGAGCTCTAAATAAGAGAGAGAGGGAGGGAGAGATAGGCATCTAAATGAGGGAGACCACAAAAGAGACAAGGGTGTAAATAATTGATACACATGACCCCTGACAGCTAACATCAGGTCACACACAACCACATTTGTTTAGAGAGAATTAGCAAGGGGGAGGAGGGAGGAAGCAGGGGGAGGGACAGTGACTGAAGAAGGTGGCCAATGCTTCACACGTTAAAAAGGTTACCTTTAAAAGACATCAAGGTGGAAATTTTAAAAAATGTATAAGTCAGTAAGTAGGACAGGTTATAACTAAGTATAATTACATTCACAGCAGAATAAAAATCGGGATGGGAAAATGTGTCCGCCATTGTGAAGATTATATCATCTTCACAGCGACAGAGGCCATAGCACACAGATTAGCTCCAACTTCAGCTGCCTGCATCTCTGACCCACTCAGCCCGGCCTGGCAGAGAGAGCATCCCAATGTCCTTCAGCTGATACTGAGCATTCTGTGTGTTTACTGAAGCGGCTTTCATCTGGCAGCGGCCAACATGCTGAGTGTGGTCAATACGTTTAACCAAAATCCGACACCCATCCACCCCGAAGGGGAGGCCCGAGCATCAGACAGGCATCAGCTAACACGTCCAGTCTGAGTGGATCTCTGTGGTGAGCACATCTTAGAAAGGGGAGGGTGTGGCTAACACTACTTGCACATGTATGAGTGTGAGAGAGGAGAGACACATAAGTGTCTGTACTGGCATTTGTTACAAAGACACCTCACTACCCAGTTTATGAGGGCAGCATTAGAAGCATTTTCTCACACATGACCTTGCAATAGTCCCAGCAGGTCAAAGAGATGGTCATTTTTTTATCTGGGTACATTTTGGATTATGAGGACTCTACTTGTCAGACTCAAATAATACTCGGAATAACTGATAAAGGCTGATGTTAGTCTCCATTGGCTGCAGTGGCAACACTAGCAGGAAGATCCTTCATGAATATGTGCTGAGTGAATTAATGGGGTTTCTTCTCTGTAAACTATTTAAAAAGTCAATACTTTATATCCCTCTCCTGGCAAAGTACACTCCAAATGGGGTGAACAGAACAACTCTCAAACCTTTTTGAAGTATTGCATTCTTGCAGAATAATTACCTTAATGTCATTGTCACAAAGTAGAGTGGTCTTACGGCCAAAGGAGGTGGTAGGGACAGCACAAAGTCACTAATGTTAAGCAGAAGAGATAAATTTATTGTGGCGGCCCAACAAAAAAAACAAAACACTAAAGAAAAACACATTCCCAGGCAGGTGACAACGTGGCAAAAGGAAAAAAATCGCCTCAAAGTCCATAAATCCAAAACAGATACAAACAAAGCAAACTACTACAAGCTACTTTACAGTACCTTTAAAAAAGTAGCTTAGGGCAGCTACCAGCTGACCAGCTGGCACCAAAATTACAATGTGACGGGGGTCGCAGGGCTCGGGAACATGGCCCTGTCTATACACAGCCCCCCCCCACCCCACCCCACCCCCCCCACAATGAGACGAAGGCTGGCTTTTATGCCTAAGGAGTGCTGAAGCCACACCCAAGCAAAAACATCCTTACCCCTGAAATAATGTATTTAGCAAACTGCATCCCTGTTATATTCTAACAGTCACACATATCAGCAGCTACCATGAACACAATAAGCAAACACCACATCAATGGTACAATACAATAAGCAAGCACCAATGTGAAATACATATTTTTGCTGGAGAAACACATTCCCCCCCTCGAGGTATTTTCAGTGTGCACGCTCTCTGTGCTTAAAGCAGCGCGGGAGTCGGGTGCACGCTCCCTTTGAAGACTCCACGCTGCCAAATGCACCAGAGGTAAGAAGCCAGTTCCTCCTTGGCTATGAGCTGTAATGCCCAAAAAGCTGAAATGGGGAAACCAAGATTACATGAGGAAAAACAAGGTTACTAATCAGTTATTGGTTGCATTCTCACCGACAAGTTTGTATAATTTGCTGTGGCTAATTAATAAGCTGTTCCACGATTCACAGCCAATGCATGCACTCATCAACTCCAAATCGGAAACAACTAACATTTTACAGCCGACAGAATGCCATAACAGGTAAAGGACAAGTTGGGGAAATAGGTTTGTTTTATTTTATAGTGAGTGCAGCGAAGGGTGAGAGCAGTCACCCTACCCTGCCTTGAACCCGGGTCTACAGGGCACCAAACCAGCAAATTGACCACAATGCCAAAGAGCCAGGCTTGTTGGTATGACACTCAGAGTGCATAGGCAACTGTAGTGACAGCACTCTGTCACATTGCCCTCCCCTTTGGGAAGTGCGCCCATGTGCTTCACGCACCGAGGCGTCCCTCACGCATTCCCCCACCGTACTACTCCCATCCCAGGGTGCCCCACTCACTGATGCTTCACCCATCTCTGGGGTCCCTCACACCGTGCTTCACCCATCACAGGAATGACAGGAAGAAGAATTAAATTTTTTGTAATTCAAAGAAATTCTACTCAGTCACATAGCAGAATATATTCAATCTAACATATCATTTGCTTTAAAATATGAATAATTATGTCATTAAATTCTGAAAATTGTCCCCAGTTACCATCTACATATACAGCAATGAGCAATATTATTTTCTTTTCACACAGCAAAAAAATGAATTTCAAGAAAGTTAAAATGGCTTATTTTTAGGAAATTAATCTAAAAATGGAAAATTATCTTATCATGGTAAGAAAAGTAATCTTCTTTTTAGAATTTAATGCAAGTTTAAAGATGAAAAAATGTTTGCCCGGTTGGCAGATTTTTTGGCTTGAAACAAGAGACTTACTACATTTAAAGATATTTTTTTCTGCCAATGGGGCAAGCAAACCTTTCTTCAAACTAGCATTAAATTCTAAGAAAGGTTACTTTTCTCACTGTGATAAGATAATTTTCCATTTTTTTGATTAATTTCCTAAAAAAAAAGACATTTAAACTTAGGTTTAAATGTTTTTTTATGGAGCCAGCTTCATCCATTGCATCACGAACCACAAGTTGTAGACTATGGGCAAAGCATGAGCTTCTCTCTGGTGGAAAGTAGATCATCTCCTCTTCAACATTCACTATCTCAAGATCACATATCTCCTGCTCTTCCTCTTAACTGTCAACATCATGTACTGGTGGGAAGAGGGTGAAAGCCTTTATCATGTTGGAGGCATTATCAGTCACAATGAATGAGATTTTGTTCTGGATATTGAATTTTTCCAGAGCCTCATCATATACTTTGCAAGTATTTTCTCATCTTAGAGCAGGAACTAGTTTCAGCTTCAGGAGGATGACTGTGATCTACATTCTGGGTTGGCTGGATTACCACTGGTTCACTGGTTTCAGAGCGCAAGATTTGAGGGTGTTTCTTTTGTAGAAGAAAAAAAAAAGTCAGTATTCTCTCAATCTAGATAATTCTACTAATGATTTCTAAGTCAGTATAAATTCTGCAATTAATAACAGTGGTTTCCTTGACCCATACAAAATAAATAAATAGTAAGTAAAATGTCATTAAAAAGTGTTATATACTGACCACCCAAATCATTTAAAACACATATGGCAAAAGCACAAAAATAACACAGAAGTCCAAACTTGCATGAATTCAAACACATACTGTTCTGATATCAAAGATGAGTAACATAAGACCATATTAAAAAAGAAAAAAAGAAGTACAGACTACAAGTCTGTTAACTTACCTGTAGATGCCTTTTGAAATTGGAATTAGCCTTGATGGAGCCACAGACCGGAGTACTGCAGTACTTGCATATGGCACTGTGGTATCCTGGTGTCCTTGTGGGAACTGGCTCGCCAAAATGAACAAGCAGGGATAACTTTTTAGGCCTGCTGTTCTTTTCCATGTTGTTATTGTAATACAAAGGTCAATTCTGTGAACCTTTGTAACCCTAAGATCTAGTGTTTTTAGACCTTTTCCAATACTGGAAACTCAAGTCCAGCCTTGACCATCAAATTTGGTGGCAAAAAAGCTCCCAAACAAATGCTGTCCATCTTATACTGTTTGGCAACCATTTTGATGACTTTTGGTTAAGGCAAAGCATTCTGGGAAATGAATGCTTCTTCGATCATGATCCACAAAATGAAAGGTAAAATAAAACAAATGTAATAATTTGATCCACGAAAGGTACTTTTAACATTCATAGTTCGTGGAAAAAACATTTGTTGTTAATAAAATGTAATTTTTTTACTAGTATTGTTTGTATAGAGTTTTTTAATGCACAAACCAGATTACAATATAATGTCTGAATGATAAATACTATACCTAAATAATGTCTATGAATTTCTCTGATATTCTTTGAATTTTAATTCTATTTCCTTTAATTCAAATTTGAATTGTAATTCTGCATCCTGTTTGCTACCAAATTCAAAATTCAACTCAAATTCCAGAACTGAATTGAAATTCAAGAGTCATTCTCAATTCAATTCTGAGTTTTGTACAGCCCTGGTAGTGATAGCACTCTGTCACAGGCATCAAGTAAGATACAATAGAATTTAAAGGGATTAATGCTGACGTTTCAAACATGCATACCAGGGTGGTTCAAACTATGAAATGTAATTTAATAAAAATACAACAGACATGAATATTATTGAATGTGTGAACACCTAACTTTCACACTTAAGCCAGAGCATACAATATGCTCAAACACTTGTCCCATATACCTGTAGTAGGACTGGGCGATTAATCGAATTTTATTTTCAATTACGATTTTGGCTTCCAACGATTATGAAAACATGATAATCAACATAAAATGATTATTGTGCCGCATTATTTATTGAAATATCTATATAATTTATTATTTATTTTATTTATCTATCTCACTTTTTTACATTGACTTTAAATTTGTTTTTCAGTTGAATTATATTTAAAGTTCAAGAAAATCCGCTGTTAACCCTTGCGCGCATACGGTCACACCGGTGTGATTTGTCGTTTAGCACGTATGCTAAAACTGGTGCGATTAGAACACTAGATTGGAAAAATTATAGCTAATTTTAGCTTTGAGGAAACAGTGATTTCACATTAAAAAATATACGCAAATGCTAACTGAAAACTATGAGAAGCTTAATAACGTTAATGAAAACACAACGAACCATGTAACCTAACGCACGCTACATAGCATAAAAAATAAGTTACGTGCGAAAGGATTAAAAAGACAGGTTTTTTTTAAAAGTTCAATAAATGCATGATGTTTCCAAAGTCAATGAGTAATTGTATATAATAATCATGATCTCAATATTGATTGTGATTATGATTTTTGCCATAATTGAGCAGCCCTAACCTGTAGTGTGAACTATGATGCACTAAATCCCAATGGTTGTATCAATTTGAAATCAGACAGATTTGGCCGAGGAGTGCAGGGAAGGTGGATGGAGCGTGAGGCTCTTCCTGGTGGAGGTGGGTTCTGGAGGCTTTGTGGGAGACTCAGCGACGCATCTGCTCAAGGACCTGGGGCTGCGGGGAGCCAGAATGCATAAGGTAACCAGGGAAGTATCGGAGGAGGTGGAGAAGGCAAGCTTTTGGCTGTGGCTGAGAAGATGGGACAAGGCATGGTGAGCAACCAACTCCTGAAGAAGGTTAGTTGTAGGGGGTGTCAGGGAGACGTCCCTGTTTACTGCCCCACCGGGATGTTCCGGGATAAGGTGCAAAACATCTATGAGTGGTGGTCCCTGGCTGATGACCCTGCAGCTAACAAAGCGGGCACCAGTGGAGGTGCGACAGGCCTAGAGCCAAGCAGGCAGAACTCCTACCTGTACAAATTAAAAGTCAGTAAGTGATTTGAGTTTGACAATGTATATAACTACAAAATGGGCATGAATGTGACATTCAAATCCACAAAATCATATCCTTATAGTTGACATTATTATCATATAATTTATATTTTATGGTGCCACTCGTACCAGTGTTAAAAGTGTAGATGCTTCCATATGAAATCCTAATGCAGGAATAAGAGCTTAGCTGAGAACTGTGTGCAAGAACAAGGGGCCACTCTGCATCCCACCTCTTGCTCTATCCATTCCTCACCCCATATGCACAACAGTGGAAAGGAGAAGAAGCTACTGTATGATTTAGAATATGAGTGTTGGCAGGGGAGGGCCAAAGTCATGCACCTGTAACGGGTGGTATCTTGCTACGTTGTGTTTAATTTGATGTTACGTGGGTCAGCGAGCAAGCGAGTTTCGAACCGAGGTTCTCATTGCTCGCTGCCAACCCCTTACAGCCAGCGTCGTTGCCAGTTGAGCTAAAGGCAAATTGCCGTTAGCCTGTCGGCAACAACGCTACTTAACCAGGTCTCGGGGAGTGACGTAGCTGCTGAAACTGCTTGGCTACCTGCTACCCGCTACCTAAGGCTCAGGACTCACACAAGCTAATCACTTCAGCTCTGCTACACACCTTCCATGTATCTGAACAGCATGGATGCTCCAGCTACAAAATAAAGCAGTACAGTGACCAGCAATTCATTGACTGATCCTGTAGATGTCTGGAAAGCTGCTGTATCTGTTTGCTCTGACCTCTGACCCCTACTAAGGAAGGGAAACACTAGGGAAAGACTGGTCCCGAGAGGCAACAAACAGGTCAGACTGACTATTGTCAATAATTGAGAGAGAGTGAAACAGGGCAGAGGAGTTATCAGTATCTGATGGGCGCATGGAAGATTTTGCAATGTAGTAATACATTTTATAAGTAGAGTAGTAATACATTTTTATAAGTGGAATAGTGGTACATTTGTAAGTCGGGTAGTAATGCATGTTTATAACTGAAGTAGTAATACATTTTTTAAGTGGAGCAATAGCCCCAGGGATTCCTGTTGCACTGCATATGCAGATGATAGGCATGCTGTGCTTAAAAACCAAGGTGATGTGCCTGGACTCTCAGAAAGCCTGAGCTTTGTATGACACAGCAGCTTCAGCCTGGATAACCTGGAATGATTGTGACAGCTATACAGCTGGTGACTGCAAAGAGGCAATGCCTCATCTCCCTGCATAAGTGTGATGGAACAGGCAAGAATTTCAAAGCACTGGAGGTTTTCCTGGCCACAGGTGAGCACCTGAAGATCTAGAAAGTGAAAGGGAAGCTTCCAAAATGGAGCTGGCTGCAGCCTTGGGACATGTCCTAGTTGTGACCAGTCTAACAGACTCTGTGCTGCAGCACTGCCTGATTGTTTTTGATCCTACATCAGGCATGATGGAGGAAATGCAAAGGAAAAGGAGTTTTTTTTTCTGGGGAGGATACATTACATTTATTCATTTAGCAGACACTTTTATCCAAAGCGACATACATAGGTTACAGTTCTTTACAACGTTATCCATTTATACAGCTGGATATTTACTGAGGCAATTGTGGGTTAAGTACCTTGCCCAAGGGTACAGCAGCAGTGTCCCAGCGGGGATCGAACCGGCAACCTTTCGGTTACGAGTCCTGCTACTTAACCACTATGCTACACTGCCGCCCGGCCCCAGCCCCACTGGCTGAAGCCGTATATGCTACATCTCCACATGTGTGAATGGCTGGACATCCACGCGAACTGCAGACCAGCTGCCTTCAGTCACCACAAAAGCTTCTGTGTCACTTCCCCTCTCCCCATGCCATCCTTAGAAAAGTTGGGTGGTTGGAATTGGTCTGCCATCTCTTTCTGCTGGACAAGTTCTACCCTTGAAAAGTTGAGCTGTCTTCACTTCTGCTGTTGTGTTCTTCTTATCTGGGGATTGCTTAAGAGTGTAAAGGTGGATGGGAGGATGGATGCCATGTATTGCAAAAACCCCCCGCTTTGCAATCTTTACGGTGTTCTCGTGTGCTTTTTAAAAGCAGCCGTCATTTGACTCTTTGCCTTGGGTTCAAAGCGGGAGGCTGAATGTGGACTAGCTAGAGAGAGAGCTAGAGAGCTAGAGAGCGGTGAGATGTTTGCACTGACAGCTACAGGAATACTCTCCTACCTGAGAGCACAGAGCTCCTGTCGCACATCTCTGGGGGACAATAGGTGCCAGAGCTATAGTATCATATTCCAGCAATTATTATGAACCTGCATCAGTTTGCTGAGAGCAGAGATTAAGTTTTGCTGTTGAAAAGGAAGGGACTACAAGATCTCAGTTATGAAAATGTTCAGAAGAAACCAGATGTCCCTTTTGTGTAAATCTCTGGCAGTGAAAAAGTTGGCTAACATTGCTGATACACACTGGAGGGCTCAGATAGTTGACTGAAGAGGAGATTACCACCAACCTGGAAGGTGTTCCATTAAAACCCATTCCCTAAACAGGATGGTGACCTCCAGTGGAACATCCTTCATGGAATAGTTGCATCAAATAGTATTTCTGCTAGGATTAATAATCAAATATTTAATATGCCAAATGGAGGGAGGATATCTTCTACTTCTTTGGGGACAGCTCAAGATTATAGAATATGGTTGAAATAATGAGCAGTGGCTGAATTACTTAAAATTGCAATTTTATCTAATTTAATTTTTGGAATAAAATACAAGAAAGCAAATAATCTCATAACTGGCAACATTTAAAAGAACACCTACCGGGTTACTATTAATTTAGTAAAATGTCAAACAGCTTGCAAATTTAAATGGGTCATGCATTATGTACTTTTTGTCATATTAATAAGGAAGAAAATTGAATATACTGCTTAGAAATGCTTCAGGAATGAGTGAAGTATAACGCTTAGGGCTGAGTTGTGTTCTTTTGTTTTTTGAGAATGTAGCAGGTTTTCCAGCTGCCTGATTTTTGTGGATTTTGTAAATATCCTATTTTGCAACAATGTTAAATAAACAGCCTTTAAAAGTAAGCCTCTCGTTCTCTCTCCCCACACCCCCGTCTCCAGCTCCTGCTTTGGCAGCGATGACGTCACCGAGCCAGCCAGTGGGTTGAGCTGAGGGTAGGGAGAGAGACCGAGCGGACGGGAGCTGAAGGGCCTACGCACAGAAGGACAAGAAGAAAACAATCGAAACGGATTTATTTCTGTCAAGTCTTTGATCACAAAACGCATCTGAACTGCAAAGAGTATTTTTGTACAGCCATCCCCCTCCCCGTGGAGACCGGAGTTAACACCAAGGTAAGACAGAGAAAAACGGAACAGAATAGCCTAAGTGTAAAGTTGGTGGTCACTGACGGGAGATGTAGGCGATGACTGGTGTTTTCAGGACAGTGTTTGGGATTCAGTGTGGAATCGCCTTTAACTGGTACCGAAAGCTACAGTTTTTTCTAACAATCAGAAAGCGTATTCCATTCAGTCAGGTCCTTGAATGGCATAGAAGTATAGCACTAGTGTTGTGAGCCCATGCGGTTACTCGGTCTCAGCTGCTGATCCTTCGTGGGCTCCGCGGCATTGTGTGCCTCTGTGTGTGTGTATGTGTGTGTCTACGGTACTACAGTGAATGTGGGTTTGGACTCGATAGGCGTTGATGATGATGGCGTTTCACTGTTATGCGGAAACTGATCGAACGTTTCTGCATGTGTATAGTTACGCTTTTTCCCCACGTTGAAATATACAGATCATCCTACAGAGTAAAACGCACCGGTTAGCTATAAATATCACGACGCGTTTGCCAGCTGCGGGTTTGCACACAGTGAAAGTTAAAATAAATGCCATTGCAGGTTACTATCTGTAACGATATCCGTGGTCTTGTCAGTTTTGCATTATTATGTAATATATATGGCTTTTTGTTGAGCACGATTTTAGAGAAAAAGAAACATATTTGAAAACTTGAGTATAGATGCTACACAGAATGACACGAATCATTGTACATATCCAGTTTTGTATTTTCGTGAATGAATTTAGCCATCTAGCTACTATGATAGCTTGTAGTTTAACCTATATAGTTGTCGGTAACACTAAAACGAAGGTCTCGCCTGAAACCGATACTTTTCCACTTTCCTTTTGTGAATTCGTCCGGCATACTTCAAAGCTCTAAAACATTAGCATAACTCCGTAGCTAAACGTGTAATCAATTTTCATCCACTAACGACACCTGCGAAGCAAAAGTTTTCATTTAACACAGTATTCAGCTGTAACTTAACGCATTGCTGGGAAATGTGTTATATATGAGAGAATATATAGCGGGCTGCAGCTGTTTTGAACGGGTGACATACTTAAAAATAATAAAGATCTCAATGACTTGAACGCCAAATGTGTAAGATTGCAAGGTCGTTTTACTGCGAAGTTACAGTAATGTGTACGTAAAGAAGTTTTGTAGTGGCTTGTTAAGAAGACCCGCTTTATACAATACTTATTGTAAATTCGTCCACTCATTTCCATAAATGCTAGATTTACTATCACATACCAAGGAGTGTTATTACACCCCAATTCACCGTATTTAACGTAGAGGACAAGTGAATCAAAGCTATGAGCACACTGAGTTCTGGGTTCGGGCAGTCTTTCGATTTATATCAGTGGCTGGCACAGTGAGCGAAACTTGATCATTATTAAGTTAAAATAGCAGCATGCACCTCACCCGCTACGTTGCTTTGTACTTGTCACTGCCGGAAATCCAGAGCCTCTTGTGTGTGAAGAGGCTAACCGATTTGCCACGAAGAAAGCAAAACTGTTGTCAAAGGCTTTTTGTTTTCATCTGAGTGTACATTCCTAGTGACAATTCGCATTATTATCGTATTATTATCAATATTACTACATTTCAATTTTCTGACCCACTCATATATATTTCGTTCTTTCCCCCTTTTAACTGTTTCATATATGTGCCGTTTTTCTCCAACACCTAATTTAGAATTTTTGTTTTTTATTTTAACCGCAGTTATTGATATATTAACTGAAGCTATTGATATATCAGCCATTTACTCTATTAATTAAACAACCTAACACTATAGGCCTTAAATAAATAATAATGTATCCTATTATACTTTGTATGCCTGTGAGCAGAAACTAGAAAAAAGGGTCAGGAGAGTACAGGAGACTGTGGGGAGGGTATGCAGCTGTGAGATACCTGTATGTCAAGTAAGGCCTGTTGTGGGGCCGTTAATGAGAGTTGGACGCTGTCCGAGCGCTGCTCGGAGGATGGACCCTGAGTGTAAGGTAAATGAGTTGGACTCTCAAAAGGGGGGTCGCAAACAGGGATTCTTTATGGAGTATAGCCAAGGCAGAGCAGGTCAAGAAAGGACAGTTATTTTTTTATAGATTAGATATGCGCAGTCTTGGAGATAATAGTGTACAGCCAAGGCGGGGTAATTATTTTTAATTATACAGGTGTGATCTTGGAAAAATAGTGTACAGAATGTGTGTTATGAAACTGAAGGAGGGGGTCTGAGTCTAAGCTCCAGGAGGGGCTAAGGGAATAAGCATAAAAAGGGAGATGCATTTGGGGACTGCTTGGGGGGGCTGCTTGCCGGAATGCTTGCCCAACTGCTTAGGGGACTGCTTGGGAGGACTGCTTTGGGGGACTGCTTGGGGTTATGACTGATGATGCTACTGCTCCGCGCAGACCAGCCCGGTTTACTGTATGTGATTTTGAACCATGTACAATAAACCTTTTGCATCAGACTTTGAGGAATATTTTGTATTAATTTTTGGAGACTTTGCACTCAGAATGAGCAGGTGGAAAATGACATGCCACATATTTCTTCTGTTTACAGTCTTGCGTAAGAAACATTATGGAAATACGAAACTGCTAATAGCTGCATCCTTATCCAATTTTTTGATGCAAGAAAGGCAAGCTAGAGGACTATGTTACTGGCCAGAAAGGTGAGTTCAACAACTAGTTGCTGCTTATCTGACACACTGGAGATGGGCCACACCCATTGATTCCATCTCCATGGGAATTGGGAGCACAGGTCAGGGTTTGGTTTGCAGTGGCAGTGGGAAACGTGTGTGTTGACTTTTTACCCACAGTGTTTCCTTTAACATCAGTTCTCACAGTCTGAAATGGAGATGTCCTTTGTCTTACCTCATACCCATACGTGAACATCCAAAAACAGTGACATGTAAGGTCCTGTTTTTGTGTTCCTGTGGTGTGGGATCATGATAATGTACTGATTAGCTGTGCACCTCAAAGTTTGAAGGTGAGACACTAGATTTCCTGCAGCTAGGCAGTGCTTTAGCTTTGTCCTTAAGACCAATTGCATTAGGTCTTGCTGCATTGTGAGGAGCCATTACGTCAAGAACATGGTGGCCCTCCTGTGCCACAAGGAGTGGGTAGGCCTGGATTTTATTGCACCCATGGTTTCATTCACCTTTTAGATGGGTGGAGTTCCTTATGGGCCCCATCTGAAGCCCTTGTGTGTAAATATGCAATGATGGTAATGTGCACCACTTTTGGAATGCACAAGTGTGCTGCTGCATTCATCTTGTACAGTAAGGTTTTCCCCACCTTGAATCATTTTCCATGTATATTTGGTATTTTCCTCTGTCTGCCCAATAAGTCATGCATAGATGAAGTGCTACGGGGGGTGTGTCAAATTAAGGCCAGTTGACATGTCCTTTTTTCCATGGCTGCAGTACTGGATTCAGGATATCCTCCAGCCCACTAAGACGCTCTGTATGATGGCTCTGTCTGGTTCCTGCGAATGGAATGAGTCCAGCAGAAAAGGACCAAAGGCGATGAAACCAGCAGCATCCGAAAAATGTGTTACAAGCTTTCTAATCCCTGGGCTACCCATGGCTGAGGTTTATACTACATAACCCATTGTGTTGGTAGCAAACAGTATGTTCAATGGAGTGGTGGTCAAAAACCGTTTTGGGAGTTGGCCTCACCTCCGCAGATGTGTACAGTTGTGTTTCTTACCCACGTCTGTGAGCTGGAATAACATCTTAACTCCAGTGTTGTAATTTCTCACCACAGAGCTTTTAATTGCTTGTGGAACTGTTTGTGGGACCTGGCTTTGATTATTCTGAGCTGTGGGCCTCTGGAGCTGCCTGTCAGGGTCCTCTCTGAGTCACTCCTCTGGACTCTGGCGCGCATGCTATAAAATCACGGTAGTGGTCACATGTTTAAAACAAAGCTCTGTAGTGTTGTTTCACCCTGGCTGTGTTTTTGTGGGGCTGTGCATCCTCTGTAAAGTGTTCTGCCCCTCAGTTTTCCATTATGGTGGACTCTGCATCCTGTGTGCTGTGGGTGGTAAATGGAGAGTGAGCACTTCTCTCTTTTGACACTGTGAGGGGTCTACGCACCAGCTTCTTATGTGTACGTCACCCTCTTCTGCACTCTGTCACCTCTGACCAGATGCAGAATCCCACATGACCCATGGCCGCTGGGCTGAGATGAGGATACATTGTGTGTGCAGTTCTGGATCTATTCACTTTGCAGACACCCTCATCCACAGTGGTACATGTGAACCATGTGGCTGGATTTGGTTTAGAAATGTGGATTGGTCAAGGATACTAGAAGAGTGTCCCAGGAGGAGTGAAATTCCAGTGTCCAGTACTGTAAGCACTGTATGCTGCTGTCTTGCCGCCCACTGGTGCAGTGCTCATGACATCATCACATATAGTTTTTTCTGGCATTTATGACATTGGATGCACCATAGAAGAATGAATCCCAAAAGTAAAATGGGCAAATGCCATTAGCCACCACCTTGGAGGATGCATAAGTGTGCACCGAGAACATGAATGCAATTACAATTCCCCTCCTGTGTTAGAATTCTGTGGCATAGTTACATCAGGACAGAAATGTGGAAGGTGACTTTGATTAAAGATGTAGTTTTCCATTAGGATTCCAGACTCTGCATATTGGACAGGAAGTGCTGTTCCTTTTAGTTACTGATTTTAATGACTAAATTAATAAATTCATTAATTAAATCAATGCCTATTAATTATTAATTGCTTATTTATTATATTATTAATAAAAATAAATATGAATAAATATAAATACATATCAATATAAATAAATATAAATATGAACATGAGCTAAGGGTCAGTTTTACAGGATTACAGTGTCCTCATGGAGGTGGAGGGCCCAACGCAGCAATGATGCTGTGAACCAGCACTGTGTGTAGCCCTGTACCAATCCAGTGAGTAGCACTGCATGATCCTCTGTTAATGCAGAGGTGTTCCTTCACTGACTTAACAGTGAGATGAGGAGGGAGAGTATTAGTAAAGGATGTCGGAAGCGGAAGAGTGATTTGTTATTAGTGGTCCCGGAGAAGGCAGTCGCTCAATTTTTCATCATGCCTGGTGAGCAGTGGTATAAAAATACCTAGTGTTAACAATGAAGGATCTGCAAGTCAAGACATTTTAAGAATCGCCTTCAAGAAGTCCATTTCTGGCTCAGGATCTGAAGAGAGACTGAAAACTGACTTAATTAGGGTGTGTAAAGGTTTCCATGTTTGACAGCTGGAGCTGCAAGTTAGAGCTGGATTTTGACCTGACAGAGAAAGAAGGTTGTTCACACTGGTGATAAGAAATCCTGCATGTGAAGGTGTGACTAAGAGACATGAGGCTGAGGAAGTGGATGGGAAAGTATACGTGAAGGTTTCTCAGTCCTCTCTACAGAGCAGTAATAACATAAAAAAGATTTTGCCCCCAGGCATGTTTATTTTCTAAACTCAATCAAAATGACAATATCCTGACTGCATATTCACATTTGTGATACTGTCAGTGTTATTACATATGTAATTTTAGAGCTTTTCTTTTCACATTTCAGTTCAATCAGTTCACATTCTGTGGCTTCAAGGCTATGGATAAGTGGCACAACATCCAGAGTGCTTCTGTCATTTTAAAAAATTGTGTAATTATTGCAGGGAAAAAAAACTTGACTTACAAGTTAGGGAGTGAAGGAATTTTGAATAGTTAGGCGTGACTCCTCCCACAATAACTTTTGCTGCCTGTGTAGACCAATCACAGGAAGAGAAAAGAAATGCTGTGTTCTGGTCAGATCTGGTTTAGATGACTTAGAATGCTCTCTCAGACCTCTACCAAACTGTTGCAGTGCTGATGTATATTCTTTAATTATAGTTTTTAAGACTCAACGGTGTCTTGTATGCACTCAACACATCTGTGATTTTGAATTCCTTTTAGGCCATTCCTTTATTATGTGCAGGAGATGAAGGCTACTTATATTATATGACCACCTCAGTGCTTACTGGAATCCTGTTGAACAGTGAATATCACAGAACAGAACTCAAAAGTCAAAATTTCTTATTTTTGCAGTTGGGACCCCATTGCTGCAGGGCCTGAAATTCATTTTTCAAAATGGGGGGGGGGGGGATTTATGCTTCACATAGGGGGGATTTAAACACTTTGGGGGGGGGGGGGGGGGGAGGGTTGCTACAGGTCTTACCTTGTCCTATTCTTACCTCAGATTGCATTTCGTCACTCTCCTCTAACTTAAGGGACTCTCTGAACTATATACATCGCTGTAATAATTTTGTTTTAATCTTGTTGTCATCTATGTACCTTACATATGTAATGAGTCACTTTCTGTTACTTATGTCTGTGGACTCATCCAGTATTAAGGAAAACACAGGACTTTTTAGCACAGCCTTGTCAACATCCTCCACAAGTACTTGCAATAGCTTGGTGCATTTCTGACAGACCTTTCTCATTAAGGTAGCTTCCATAACTTGATGTGTTCAGCCTTTGGAAAGATGGACACTCCATCTCTTTCATGAATTTAACCAGATGACCAAATTTTGAATTAGCCAATTTGTTTTCTGCTATAAAGTAAGCGGTTTTGAGAAGCCCCTTCGTTTCCTCCTCACATTGCAACTGCGCAACTTCAACAGCATTAGCCATCACATTCTTTGCTGAATGTGCCTCACGCTTTCTTTTCAAGGCTGCTGTATGAGAAACGCCATCTGAATGGAGACTTAAAGTTGATGTTTTGTAACATCAGCTGGTAAAAGGCGCAGCACCGTACATTTTACAAATCGAGCAGCTCATTTCACCATTAAGTTCGAGCCACGGATATATTCTGAGCCAGTTAGCCTGAAACTTGTCTTTGGACTGCTGCTAGCTAGTTAATTAGCATAAATAAATACTGCACACAAGCAGTTTGTCATTTCTTGTAATCATGGATCAGCGACAGGAAGTCAGTGCCGTGGCTGTGCTTTATCTTCGCTGGAAGTCCCGCCGGACAGTTTGGGTGCATAGTATATAAACCAATAAGAAGAGATTTCTGGAAGGGGGCGTGTCTTCTAGCCCGACTTGAAGGTGATTAGCTTTCGCGCTCGAGTTGAACATTTCGCGTCGCTCGCAGTTTTGCCACGATTAACTCCGCCCATTCGCCTCCTGCGTTAGTTGCGCATGCAACTAACTTTGCATGCATTTGCGTCGCTCGTTAATTTTACGTCGCGTTCGGTTAAAACACACAGACATCGCTATGTGAGTTTGTATCTCTGTTGACATTTGACTCTTTAATTTTCTTTTCTATCCATTGTAGTGTTTCATGCAGAAGAATGGTGAGCTAAGGTGTGAAGTTGTAGGTTGGTTTTTAGGCTGATTGACTTCTTTTTCATTTAATATTATTTGAAAATGTGTTTGTACACTGCTCCTCATTCAAGAGACTGTTTAATCATCCCACAGTCTGCAAAAAATTCCTGAGGGCAACATGAAATTAAACCTTAAAACTAATTTTATAGTTCAGAACATACATGTACTTAAACCCAGTAATATTCCAATGGTTTGGGAATTGTTTTTAAATTGATGTGTTTGCGTCAGATGAATTTCAGAAGTTATCAGCATGGGCATTCCTGTTTGTGTGTGAAAATAAATACAGATACATTCATTTCAGATTGATAATCGTTTCTGTATTATCCAGCTAACCACCATATATCCAGTGTCCTTTCTTTATTCTGCTTTGAGATGCTGTGTTTTGAAGTGCTTTCTGTGAATGTACTGACTGATTGTGCATGCGAGGCATCCGTTTGTCATGACAGAATCGGTACCAGGGTCTTCCTCAGGCCTCTTTTTCAGTAGCTGCTGGGTGACAAAGAAGAGTGTTCTGCTGCTCTTTTGGGGGGTGTAATGCTGGAAAAGGGATTTGTATGACAATGGATTTTGATATAGTTAGCCATATTACCTGCACATTATGCTCATAGTGCTACATTCAGTCTAGTTAGCCATATTATGTGCATAATATCCTCATAATACTGTATTCATGCCTTAAGATATGGACAGCCCATCTGGGTGTGAAACCCTCCACCTGAAGCTTCAGTGGTCAAGCTATGCAGGAACTGCTAAGTCAAAATAGATTTTGTGGTTTGACATGACTGTCATGACCTGTCCACTTACAACGAACTGAAGCTTTTAAGAAAAAGAAAAAAGAATAGAAGAAATAGACTGTCTGAGCACTCCTCATACCACTACAAAGGAAGCCACAGGGATTAGGAAGCTCAAAGGTTAGAGCATGGGTCAACAATAGGGTCATTTACAGGTGAATAATGGAGACCCGTAGCGTATTCCAAATAAAAAGGCTGACACTTGTGGCTCTTTACACACAAATGAGACCTATAGTCACTTTGCCACATCCTGAGGCAGAGGCCTGTCAGTCTTTACCGGTCAGTGTATCAGAGACCCATGGCTTGTGTACAGGTGAAAGTGACAGAAACCTGTAGCTTGTGTACAGGTGAACGTGGCAGAGATCTGTAGGGAATAAGCTCCTCCTCCTCCTTCAGCATCCCCTCCCACTCCCACTGCCTCAGCAGTGCCACAGTTCCTGCGCAATCATCCCTGGACGCTCAGCCTAATCTGCTTTAAGAGACAGAGACCAGATTGCACTACTATGCTGCTGATCAGACACGTTCCAGTGTTGCTGGCCTCGATCTCTCAAGCCAGACAGGGACAGAAGCTGGTGACACAACTTTTAACAGCTAGCTGTAAAACACTCCTGGCACAACCCATAATAAACAAGTGTGAACTGCAGTACTTTGCTTGGGCACTGAGCACGTTGGTGCTGCTTTTAGAATAACACTTGTCTTACAGAAAGTAGTGAGACTGTAGGTATGGTAAAGTGGTAAAGAAGCTATGTGAGGAGAGCAGCTGGCAAGCTTCCCAATCCATATTTTTGCCCAGTTTCCCCAAACATTTCCACTTGTTTTCAACTGCTTTGCTGAGAATAAGATTAACAAGACTAATGTTGATCCAATAAGAGGAATAAGAGGTTGAGATGGTATGATGTGGAGTGAGACTGGTTCACATTGTGAGCTATGAGATGAGTGGTGTGTTTTGGTTTTCTTGCTATCTAGTGTTGTTTCCATGAGTATTGAGTGAATTAGTGACTTGCTTTTCTGGAGAGGGTATGGTTGAAAAACTTTTTTGGGCTTCTGTTAGCTAATTTAGCTGATAGGTATTGTGGTTTCCAGAGTATGTTATGCATAAGGTGTTGTGAGCTTGGGGGCAGGGGTGTTTCTTAAGGCCTGTACAGTTTGTTACTGTTGTATTGTGATTTTTTAATTAACCATGCATCTAATCCCATCTGTCATGTGTGGAAATACTATGTCCAGGTATGTGTTGGTATTGTGCTGGGATGGTATTGTCCTTCTACCAGATATTTTGTGTTGTACTTGTGTGTTAGGCCAGGTGCTATTAGTGGGCTCAGGTATTTACATTTACATTTACATTTATTTATTTAGCAGACGCTTTTATCCAAAGCGACTTACAAAAGTGCATACAGTAAGTATAGCGACAGTACGGGGACAGGATGTGTACAGTTCCACAATGAGACAGTTCTCAGCTGAGAGCAAGGTCTGTTTGAGGACACAGTACTATCAGATTTGTACAACTACAGCGTATAGGGCAACTAATACGATACACCTTCAAACAGCAAACTTCAACACCTTCAAACGGCGCAATGAGTGTCAGGGTAAAGGCGGCAACAAGAAACAATTTAAAAAGCACAGCAATTTACAACAGCACTGATTGGGGGGGGGGGGGCAGCAATTGTGTGCTGGGTCAGTCCAGGTAGAGTCTGAAGAGGTGCATCTTCAGGCCTGGTATGAAGGAATGGGGCGAAGGAGCTGTCCGTAGCAGGACAGGGAGTTCATTCCTCCACTGGGGAGGTGAAACGCCGATGTCTGGCAGAACGAGCACCTCCTGCCTTGACCATGCAAGGAGCGAGGCGTCCAGTTGCTGCTGAGCGCAGGGGTCGGGCTGGTGTGTAGGGCTGGATGAGTTCTTGGAGGTAGGCAGGGGCTGTCCTGTTGATTGCAGAGAAGGCTAGGGTCAGGGTCTTGAATCTGATCCTGGCAGCGACAGGAAGCCAGTGGAGGGATTTAAGCAGGGGAGTAACATGGGAGAATTTGGGGAGGTTGAAGATTAGTCGGGCAGCTGCGTTCTGGATGAGGTGGAGAGGCTGGGTGGTGCAGGCTGGGAGGCCTGCGAGGAGAGCGTTGCAGTAGTCCAGTCGAGGGAGAACTGTGGCCTGGATAAGGAGCTGCGTCGCATACGTTGTCAGGAACGGACGAATCCTCCTGATGTTGTGGAGGAGGAATCGGCAGGCCTGTGACGTGCGAGCAATGTACTCCTTGAAGTCCAGGTTGCTGTCGAGGATGACGCCCAAACTCTTTGCTGACTGAGAGGATGGTATTGTGGTGCCATCGACGGTGATGGAGAGGTCATGCCGGGGGGAAGGGCTGGCTGGGATGAAGAGCAGTTCTCTGTTTTTGTTAGGTATGTGTGTGTTTGACACTTGCTGTTAATGTGTGGATGATGGTGTCCTTGTTGGTGTAATGTTTTGTGTCATTTTGCTGAATGCCCTTTGTGCTTGACTTCTGGAGGCACTCTGGGTAAGAACGTCTACTAGAAGTCTGCAGTGTAAATGTATGTACTCATCTTGTGAATTGCTCTGTGATAAGAGCGTCCCCTAAGCAACTAAATGTAAATGTAAATGTGATACTGACAGGTAGTGAAAGAGTGGTTAGTGAATGTTGCATTCTTTATTTCAAATAGTACACACGCGCACTGCATGTGCACTCCAGAAGCACACAGAGTTTGGTCGCACAACAGCACAGGGAAACCCACAACCACACAGCATGTATTACTTTGAAATTATATTCGTTATTTTGACATGTTAAATTACTGTCATTTTAGGTCTGTTTCGTTCTATACATGCATGTACAGCACAGTATATACATCTTTAGGAGTCAAACACACACCTTAATTTAAATTAAACCGCCGTGAAAAATATCCTACCTAAACCACCAGCTTTCTTCTGGCCTTGCAGCGCTGCAGCACCAGCACCGCTGCTAACAGTAACACCATCACCTTCTACCTGTTTTTCGGTGAAAAATGTTTAAACAGAGAGTATTTGTTGTACCAAAGCGGCATCTTTAGCTTATTTTTCTTTCTTGAGTTTATGCTTTGCCGACCCACTAAGCATACGTTTCTCCATGTTGACTGCAAAATTGACATTTGACCTATGTCCTACGTCATTACGACATTATGTGATTTAATCGGCTAATTTACAAAACATTCAAACAATTTCATAATCATACTACATTTTCAAAATCACATTTACTCCAATATTTTGCAAGCGAGTAAGTTTCGAACCTGGGTTCCCACTGCTCACTGCCAACCCCTTATGGTTAGCGTCGTTGCCAGTTGAGCTAAAGGTAAATTGTTCCTAGCCTGTTGACAACAACGCTAGTTAACCAGGTCTCATGGTCTCAGGGCTCACACAAGCTACTCATTTCAGCTCTGCCATATTTACACATTAAAAAAAGATAATAATAAATCTTTTTTTTGTAATTTAAGTTTTTATTTTAACTTTTTAAACAGAGATGGTACATAACTCATGTTGTACATCATATAGAAAATAAAGAGTAAAACACATGATCAGACATTAAAGTTAGAAATTAGAAAGTGCTCCTGGATAAAGACAATATCCATATATTGTATACATCTGCATGCAAGTTTTACAACATACAAAGTATGACCTTAATATGCATAATTTACAAAGAGAATGTTCAGCTATGTGGTAGTCTCTTACACTTATGCCACTGATCAGAGGTAAGGTACTCTTGAAAGAAGTCCCAACTGCTCAACACTTCAGGCCTTTTGCCTCTTATTCTGGTCAACATGACCTCATATGACACAGTTTCAGTCATCAAAACTTTCCATTCTTGGAATGTCGGCTTATCAGGTGACTTCCAATGTCTTAGTATAATTCTAGCAGCTGATGTTAGCCCTACTATCAGCACAGTGTGTGTATCTTTTGTCAGTTGAGGTATTACGGTTCTATCTCCTAGAAGACACAAACGTGGGCATATTGGGAGGTTTATTGTTGTCCATTTCTCCAAGAACTTCAATATGTTACACCAGAATGGCTTAACCATGGCACAGTCCCATATGAGATGTAAAAGCGTGCCAGTTTCCTTTTTACATTTCCAGCAGATATTATTATTCATTAAACCCATTCTAAAAAGTCTACATGGTGTCCAGTAAAACCTGTGTAGGATTTTGTATTGAATAAATTTACATCTAATTTCTTTGATATATTTACCATTATCAGCCAAAATATGTTCCCAAGTGTCTTTGTCTATGTCACATTCCAGATCTCTCTGCCAGATCATTCTTAAGTTTTCACATGAGGTACTGGTCAAACAAATCGAGCTATTGTAAAACACTGAAGCCTTATGATTACATGGCAATCGGAGATAGTCAACAATTGGGTTGTCAATGTCATTTGGTTGAGGTATTTTTAATATGCAGTTTCTGATCTGCAAATACTTCCAGAAGTCACTCTTTTCTTGCAGATTGTACTCCTGGGCTAACTCAGCAAAGGATTTAATAGTGCCTTCTTTGTAAAGGTCATTAATTGTGTGTATTCCGTTCTCTAGCCACTTTTTCCAAAACACTGTTCGTTTCCCAATTTTGATTTCTGGGTTATGCCATAGTGAGGCATATTGCTGTTTGTAATGAGACAGTTTGTATAACTTATGAATTTTCACCCAAACCTCCCTTGAGTGTTTAAAGACTGGGTTTCTATCCTCCTCAGAGTTAGTCACCTGTTGGGATAATGTCTGTATAGGATGAAAGGGTGTGGCAAGAGTCTCTTCTATAGTGGCCCATTTTAAGCCAGACACCATTCCACTCCAATGTTTAGCAATCTTTGCCATTTCAAAAGATAGGCTGTACAGTCTAATATTGGGTAAGCCTAGCCCACCTTTATCCTTGGGTGCAAATAATTTGCTCAGTTTAAATCTAGGTTTTCTCCCCGCCCAAAGGAATTCTTTGATGAGATTGTCATACTGTTTAAAAATGTGGTCTGGTATGCTGAGGGGGAGCATCATGGATATGTAATTAAACTGTGGAGCAATCACCATTTTAATGACATTCACTTTACCATACAAGGTCAGATTTAACTTCCCCCACTTTCCTATGTTTGTCTTAATTTTTTGAAGCAGTGGTTCATAGTTCAAGGCAATCATCTCGTCAAAGTCTGGGCTCAACTTGACGCCCAGGTAGACCATGCCCTTTGGCAACCATTTAAAGTTATATTGAGTGATTACCTGTGGATGACAATATTTGGACACTGGCATTGCTTCAGACTTAGTCCAGTTGATTTTATAGCCTGAGAGCTGAGAATATTGACTAATAGTGCTCATCAAAGCAGGTAGGGAGTTTTGTGGGTCACTAGTCAAAAAAAGAATGTCATCAGCATAAAGCATTAGTTTATGCTCACTACCACCTCCATCCACTCCTTTGATGAAGGAGTTTGCTCTTATGGCTATCGCCAAAGGTTCAAGGACAATTGTAAATAGAAGTGGTGATAGGGGACACCCCTGTCGTGTTCCTCTGGAGAGATTAAAGAATGGTGAGATCACCCCATTAGTCATAACTGCTGCCTTAGGATTACTATACAGTATTTTAATCCATTTCATGAAACCATTTCCAAACCCGAATTCTGACAGGGCCGAGTGAAGAAAACCCCACTCGACCCTGTCAAAGGCCTTCTCAGCGTCCAATGAAATGGCCACCACTGGCGCAGTGTTAGAGGAATTGGACCACATTAAGTGCATGAGCCTTCTTAAATTATCTGTAGACGACCTGCCTTGTAAGAAACCAAC
Organism: Megalops cyprinoides; assembly: GCF_013368585.1. Classification (NCBI taxonomy): domain Eukaryota; kingdom Metazoa; phylum Chordata; class Actinopteri; order Elopiformes; family Megalopidae; genus Megalops; species Megalops cyprinoides. The sequence goes on along the minus strand of NC_050596.1, from coordinate 3,174,881 downwards.
CTGGTCTGGATGTATAATGTCTGGTAATACTGTTTCCAGCCTCATAGCTAGTACTTTGGCCAGTATTTTGCTGTCCACATTAATTAGGCTAATTGGTCTGAAATTGGCAGGATCAGTATGATCTCTGCCTTTCTTAGGGATCACTGAAATGAGCGCTTCATTCAGAGATGGTGGAAGAGAGCCTTTCTGAAAGGCCTCTTCATACACTTTAGTCAAGACAGGGGTAAGTATATCTATGTATTCTTTATAATATTCAACAGGAAACCCGTCGGTTCCAGGTGACTTCCCTGTTTTCATAGATCTAATAGCCTTCTTCACCTCCTCCTGAGACACAGGTTTATCAAGACTTCCCACCTGTGCAGGTGACAAGCATGGAAGAGCTATGTTAAGGAAGAAGTTCTGCAGTGATAGTTTGTTAGGCATGCCTTCTGACCTATACAACTCCTCATAAAATGTTTTAAAGATGTCATTAATTTCTTTGGAAGATGTTACTAGTGAGCCCCCTCTTCTAATTGCAGGAATTACATGAGCACAACTTTGCTCTTTGAGCTGTCTCGCCAGGAGTCTTCCCGTTTTCTCTCCTGCTTCATAAAATGTTGTTTTTAACCTAAATAGGGCATATTCCGCTTTTTTGTTAAATATTTCATGTAATTTAAGTTTACTTCTACAAATATTATTAAACAGACTATCAGAGTAATGTTCTGCCAGTTTTCTTTCCATTATGATTAAATCTGCTTCCAATTTTTTAATGGTGTTAATATGCTCTTTTTTCTTTTTAGACGTTTGCGCTATAATTTTACCTCTAATATATGCTTTTGAGGCCTCCCAAACCATTGCCATACTGTCTGTGCTACCTATATTGATCTCAAAGAATGATGATAGATCTTTTGCCAGTTCATTATGAAATACCTCATCTTGCAGCATGGAGGTATTCATTCTCCATCTACCTCGCCTGAGTCTGTCTGGATGTATTTTTATACAGAGTACAACAGGTGCATGATCTGACAGAGAGATGGCATTAATGTTGCTGTCAATTACAGCATTGATTAGATTCTGAGAGATTAAAATGATATCTATACGTGAATAGGACTTGTGGCAGTGAGAATAAAAAGAATAGTCTCGTTTACTTGGATTGACCACACGCCATATATCAATCAAACCATTATCTTTCATTAGCATATGAATAGCTGCTCTATCCTTAGGTATGGAAGATTGGAAAAATCTGCTTTTATCTAATGCACTATCAAGAACCTGGTTAAAATCTCCAGCTAATAGCACTTGTCCTTGTGCATTCCCCAATATTCTATTAACCTCATGGAAAAAAGATGGCTCTTCTTTGTTGGGGGCATAAATGTTACACAGTGTTAGTTCCATGCCATTTATGATGGTTTCAAGGCAAATAATTCTGCCATTAACATCCGCAAATTCCTTTACTAGTGAGAAATTTAACCTTTTGTGTACTAAAATAATAACTCCATTTTTCTTGCTTGAGAAAGAACTGTAGAAAACTTGTCCTACCCAATCTCTTTTAAATTTTTTAGCCTCATCATCTTTTAAGTGTGTCTCCTGAATAAATGCTATGTCTGTTTGTTGAAGTTTAAGATATGAAAGCACTTTTTTTCTTTTTACAGGGTTACTGCAGCCATTAATGTTCCAGGACACTACCTTAACATAGGAGCTATTTGCCATTCAGGCTTTTAAAGTAAATAAAAATGTATATGGGCAAATAAAAGCAATTCAAATTTGTCTGACCTTCATAAAACAATATCATTTTCAAAGCTGTTGTTGTACCATCGCTGAACAATTCCAAAACGTCTATAACTAGACAGAGAACAAGCATGACCAAACTGGTCAAAATAATCCCCCCCCCCCCCCCCCCCCCCCTTATCATTAAACCCCCTAACTGAAACAGTAGTCATACTTAAGAGACTCTTAACTAGAGACTCTTCCTTGTTAAATCTGTCCAAATGTAGAAAAATAAAAAATAAAAAGGAAAAAACAAAACAAAAAGTTGAGCTGGTCTGTGGAACGTCCAACTAGTCTCCTAGGTTCAGACAGCTTCACAAGTTATCCAACCACACCATACCTTTCTCAAAGTGTCCCTTAGTGGTAACTGTCTATACTGGATCAATCCTCACTGACGTTGTCTCTCTCATCGCTCTCTGCCTCTGTCATTCGTTGTTCAATGAACTCGACAGCCTCCGACGCATCTTGAAACTTTCTGCTCCTCCCCATCCATGTAAACCGGAGTGTCGCAGGGAAGGCGAGGGTGAACTTCACTTTCTTGGCGTGCAGTTGTTGTTTGGCCGCTGTGAAGGCTTTTCTGCTCTCAGCCAGGTCTCTTGTCATGTCGGGGAAAAGCGAGAGGTTACATCCACTCCACGTTGCTCCACCTTTTTCCCTCGCTGCTTTAAGCACTTTATCCCTCGCGGAGGAGCGCAAGAATCGAATCATTACTAACCTCGGAGGTTTGTTCTCCTCCGGACGAATTCCAGGGGAACGATGAGCCCTCTCAATTTCAAATTCACTGTCGATATCCATGCCTAATCCCTCAGACAAGATCTTTTCAATGCAAGTCTTTATATTGTTCCCCTCCTTGCCCTCCTTCAAGCCAAGCAACCTAATGTTATTGCGGTGACTTCGGTTCTCTGAGTCTTCCACACGGCTCCATAACATGTCGATTCGCTTACGATGTGCCTCGCGGTCATTAACAAGCTGTTGTGTGGTGTCTTCCACATCGGATATTCGGGTTTCTGCCTCAGTCAATCGTTCTTGCATGGCACTTACAGTGTTTTTCAGTTCCGTTGTTGTTTCTTTGTATTAAGCGTGGAGCTCATCTTGCTCATTTCGGCCAAAAGGTTTTCAAGGCTAGCATTCTTCTCAGAACTTTTCGGGCTAGCACCACCAGCATCCAGGGAAGGCTTACCACGTGTGGGCTTGAAATATTTGGAGGATGAAGCCATAGGTTGTATTTGACGGTCAAATTGACGAAAAGACTATTAAAGGATTGTTGTTGAATTTGAAAATAACCACAAATAAGGAGATATTGACGGATAAATTACATTATATTGGTGAAGCTTCTGGACAACTTCTAGTGAGCAGCCATCTTGTTCGGCGATCCCACGTGACTCGATAATAATAAATCTTAAGGATAAGGGCCCCCATTGGCTCCAGGGCCCTGGGCATGCCCCCACTTTGCCCATGCGGTAATCCATCTACGGTATAGCCAGTGGTTTTGTCCACACCATCCCTGCTGTCACCATGCTACCTCCCAGCCTGCTGCGTGATTGGCCAACTCGGCTTGGTTGCAGCCCTTTGCAGGTAATATCATGAAATCGTGGGGCATCATTGATGTTTGGGCCTACCAAGTCGTTTGAGCTGCGCACTCATGATGTGGACACACAAAGAGATAGTCATGGCTGCTGTAAATAAATCGTCTCACACAAACTCAATTCACGCAGTCAGTCTCCGGTCTCCACAGCGGCCATTAGCTGGGGCACTGGCTGTGGGCAGTGTGATAAGAGGGGTCTGTAGTGTCTGGCGCTCCCTCTGGAGGCACTGAGAATATCAGAGAGGACCGTCAAAACCAAAGGGGTCTGGAGACGGGGTCTCTTGACAGAGACCTGATCCTCAGGATGTGGAAAGCTGCACTTTCACTTCCTCTCAAGGACTGCAAGAGCTGAGCTGGTGTCAACACTAAGGCTTAATATTGCCTCCTTCGCCTCAGTCCAGCCCCTGCATGCGCTTTGCGTGGAGTGGATAACAGTGATTGATATGCAGTGAAAGATCACAGTTTTTTCTGTCACAGGGAAAAATTTGTAGGGTTCAAAGACAGTCCAGGTATTTCAAACCCATGTTTTGAAAATATGACTCTTAGCTGAAAATGTCTGAAGCTGAAATTTCTAGGAAATTTAAATGTATGCATTTACAGTAAACAGTAGCTAACAGACCAGTGACATCTGTTGCTGTCGAGCTTGCCCTAGCTTTGGCCTCAGATATAAAGCAGTGCATTGAAGCTCACGGTGTAAGTGCAGACCAGTCCATCATCTTTTTGTCACTTCTTTGGTTTTTGCTTAGCACATACTCCTATTTAGGACATGAGTAAGAGTTTCCTTTTTCATTTTTGAGTGTTAATGGTACAGGGCTAGATATACACCCATAACATCCAGGAGTCTAGCACTCTGTGGGTTTAAAATGAAACCCAGTGCCGAACTGTGGCATCCATAACAGTCTCCAGTGGTGAGTCTGATGAGACCAGCATTCTAATGTAGTGTTTGTGCCTTGAAATCTCCACTGTCTGTGCTCCATTTCCTGTCAGACAAGGGAGACCATTAATATATGCTAACAACCCCCAGTACAACTTGTTAATGGCTAATTAATGTTCACTCTTATAGTGGATGAAGAGTTTTGAACTAGGCCCGCCTCTACAAAACAGCAGCTCTCAAATGGCAAATTTCACCCTAGCTCACCACCTCGCAGGACACTCCTATGGGAACGTAGGCCTTGGAGGATGCTGTGAGAGGGGGCATGTCATCACCCAAAGAGGTGTCTGAAGGTACTGTTTGGAAAAATGGATTTGCTCGACCTACTGTCTGAGGAAATCTCTCACCAGTGAGCAGGTAAACCACAGGGCTTTCAAGGAGAGACTTTTCTACAGCGCACTACTGAAATGCTCTGTATGCATGCAGGTGTGTGCATGTGTATGTGAATGAGGAGAGAGAAGCGTGGTGCAGTGGCGGTTTCACTTCACTACACCAGAAGCAATGAAGTTGTCATTGAACAGCAGTAATTCATCACTTGAGCTCCAGGTGATGTCTCCCATTGGTCCTCCTCTTCAGCAGTCATTTGTCACCCGGCTGGCTGGGAAATACATGCTGTGAAAGCCATAATATGTCTCTGGGCAGTGGGTGGAGCCACTTTTTGCATTCTCATTCTCATGTTGATGAATGAATGTAAAAATACATTTAAGTGTCAGTTAAGTTCAGAAGAAAAGGGTTTATGACAAGCAACAGTCCTCTGTGATTCCAAATTTAAAGCAGCGATGATGGGGACTTCAGCTCTAAAGTAATCTAATTAGATTACATTACATTACATAAACCCAATGTGTGCTGTAGTGTCATGCTGTTTTTTTATCCACCATGTGTAATTGTATTTGTTAGCGATGAGTTTCACATCCCTTTCAGCTGTTTATAAGAGTGAATGTGTGACAGATCAGAGCCTGCCTCAACACCAGCTTAGGTGAGTGAACATACGTGTGTCTGAGTGTAGAGTCCTCAGAGCGACAACACATTTTTGTTTGCTGTGATTTTTCTCAGCCCTTGCTGTGATCAGGACTGGAGAATTAACACTGGTGGTAAAGAGCCGGGGTGCCACAGGAATCTGCTCCTTTCCTGTGAAACGCACCACCGCTGCTTTCTCTCACCGCCACCACAGAACGAGATGCAGAACGAGCACAGAACTGTTCTGTCAAACGAAGTGAAAGCTCCGGTAGCACACTGTTTGTTCGCGTTATTTTAACGCATGTTTGAAGTGCTGGTGGACGGTGCTTGTGTCTGTTGTGTTGAATTAGCAAGGTCAAACTTAGCGGCTGCGTGCTCTAATCTGACAGTGACAGCTTGGAGCACAACACAGATGTCCTCCTCGGGAGACAAAGTGCGACTTATCTCTCAAAGAGCACAGGTCCTATGCTTATCTCATTATGGCACAATGCGTCTGACTGAAAGAGCTGCTCCAGATGTGCAGCTGTCCTGTCTTGAAAGACTTTTTTGAGATTTCACCCCATAAATACATTTACTGAAAATGCGCCATGAGCAGGAGCGTTTCCAGCTATTGAAAAGATCAGAGGCTAAGTCAAGTTTGCCTGGGGCTTGTCTTTTTTTTTTTTTTGAAGGGAGATCAGCATCGGTATTTTGGGGAGGTTATATTTACCTTTATAATAAATAAATATCACACCTTCGGACGCTGCAAGTCAAGTTCCGCTCTGTTACACTGTCTGTTGTTTTGCTATAAACACCTCCTTTTTTCAGGGTGAAAATATTCGGGGCTAGGCTTAAAATATTCGGGGCTATAGCCCCAAATGATTGGACCTAACGATGCCACTGGCCATGAGGTCATACACTATATGGACAAAAGTATTCAGACGTCTGACCATTACATTGTAATGACATTGTATTCAAATACATATACTTTAATATGGAGTTGGTCCCCCTTTTGCAGCTATAACAGCTTCCACCCTTCTTGGAAGGCTTTCCACAAGATTTTGGAGTGTTTTTGTGGGAATTTGTGCCCATTCATTCTGTAGAGCATTTATGAGGTCAGGCACGATGTTGGACGAGAAGGCCTGGCACGCAATCTCCGTTCCAGTTCATCCCAAAGGTGCTGGATGGGGTTGAGGTCAGGGCTCTGTGCGGGCCAGTCAAGTTCTTTCACACCGAACTCATCAAACCATGTCTTTATAGTCCTTGCTTTGTGCACTGTGGCACAGTCATGTTGGAATAGAAAAGGGCCTTCCCCAAACTGTTGCCACAAAGTTGGAAGCATAGCATTGTCCAAAATGTCTTGGTATGCTGAAGCATTAAGATTGACCTTCGCTGGAGATAAGGGGCCTAGCCCAAACCCTGAAAAACAGGTATGGCCAAATACTTTTTTTCATGTTGTTTATCTTCTGAAATTCTTGGGGTTCCAGTGTGGAAATGCACCATGGCTTCAGATTCTGAAGTGAAGCGCAGTGTCTAAACTCTAAGCTCATCAGGTAGGCTACATGGGCTTAAGCCAGTCCAGTGTTGGGTACGCTTGCAGTCTCTGTGATGGGAGATGAGGTTTTCTTATAGGACTAACAGAAAGACCCATTCCCACAGAAGCTTGCTAATCCTACCAAATGTCTCCATCAAGCTGCGTTTTAACCAATTACAAAGCGAAATTTCGCTCCATTTTTGATTACACCAACACTGCTAGCAAGTTTTCTAGACACAATAGAAGACAACTCAGTTATCTTGCGTTGCTAGCTAGCTAGTTAATTACCATAATATATAAATACACACACAAGCAGTTTGTCGTTTCTTGTGATCATGGATCAGCGACAGAGTCAGTGCCATGGCTGTGCTTTACCTTCGCTGGAAAGGTGCGTTCTGAGTGATTAGCTAAATTTCGTATACCAAAAACAAATGTATCTTTACTTATAGTGTGAACGCGCTGTCTATATTTTTAGAAACTATGGGTCCCTGTTTTGAAATGTTAGCTAACGGACAATACCAATCAGCCTGAGACTTCTGGAAAGGGGGCGTGGCTTCTAGCCCTACTTGAAGGTGATTGGCTTTCGCCAGGTGAAATTTTCGCTCAAGTTGAACATTTTTTAACTCAAGTGAACGCTCATTTTGCCCATTTCGCGTTGCTCGCAGTTTCGCCATGATTAACTCCGCCCATTTGCCTCCTGCCATTGACTTTTCATGCATTTGTGTCACTTGTAAATTTCACATCGCGTTTGGTTAAAATGCACCTTTATTGTGTGGTGACATCAGCTTTCTGTTTGAATTTTCCTTTGCGCAAATGCGACGAGTGCTGCTCTGATCTCTGTCATTCCACACCTGTCTTGACAAGAATGGGCCTCTCACAGCATCAATTCAGGGCAGGCTCTGTGCAGGATGGGCCAGTAGTGATAGATTAACGTATCTCTGCTAGATATAGACTTGAGCAGGTCTTGGTCAAGGAGTCTGTTCACAAGGCTATTGATTTACTTCACAGATTGTGAAGCCCAACATTTTGAATGGAAACCTCCATTCCTATTTCCCTCCTTTTGAAGCTGCAGTCCGATGTTCACATATGCCACTGAATCTAAAGACCGGAAAGTGAAGGGGTTGATGTTCCTGCTACATTTTTATTGCCCAAGCACAACACTGACAGAGACCAACTGCTTGCGAGACTGAGTTCACTGTGGAGTTTAACTAACAAAACCGGTCCTAGCGGCTTTGTTCTTTTTTATAGACAGGTAAAAGGTCAGACTTGTGTAACATTTACAGCATTGGGCTACATCAGCGTTAGGATATATGCTGTCAGTGTGAATCTTCAATGCACACATACGTAACAGCACGCTTGTTCTGAAAGGTGGGGTTTGTCATCACGGGAGTTTACACAGCACTGATATTCTCTCATTCATGAGGGAGGCAGGGTTAGCCACCTAGCAATGAAGAGTGCTACTTCTGCTGCTAAGAAGGCAACAAAGAAGGCTAACTCCATATTACCACAGACAACAAGCGTCATCACCATAACCACCATGTGTTACAAACACTGCCACCAAGGTTACAGAGACCATCACCACAGTTACCAATGCAACTGTTAATGCATTTGCTGTTGCTCTTGTTCTTGCTACTTATAATAGTAGTAATGATAAGCCTATTCTTATATGTAATAAATATGAATGTAAAAGAGCTCCATGGTGGTCCCTGCCCTGTGAAAAGGATGATTTCTATAGCTGCACCTTGGGGTTTTGTCCATTTGATGCTACAGATTTCTGTAAGGGTCGTTCTTAAAGTGGAAAGCTGGAGGTTTTTAGGCTAGGCTTCATGCTTATGAGGAGAGGTGACACATCAGATTTTAGACCTGTCTGTCCACAGGAGCTGGCTCTCTTGTCTGGCTTTTGTGTAGAAAATGAGGCATTAGTCAAATGAACAGAATGCTGAATGCCCTCCCCCCAACATAGAGGATGACATGGAACAGACTTGAAGCTAACAGCTAGGCTGTCTGTCCATCCTCCTTAGTATGTGCCATGGCTGGAGGTTACATGTGTGTTGAACCGGTTTCCCCCCAGAAATGCTAGAATGGCAGCATTGCTCACTGACCCCTACTGATGTCACATCAATAATGTGTAAAACGATTGCAAATGATTGTCTGAATTAGGTGATTGTGATTATGCCAGGGAAAAACCCTGTAGAATGAGTGAAAACCAGATGTGGCTTTTCACGAAGGCCATGATGTGGTGACTTGCATTTCCCTTTCACTTTGGCCCTGGTTCTCCAGGCTTCTCACTGCTTCCGCTACTAAGGTGCTTAGCCTCTTTTTTCCTTTGTCCAAAGTTGCCCATGCAAGGAAACTTCCCAGGGGAGGTAGGACCCCTCCAAGAGGTCAGTTTTGGTGCTTTTTTGGGGAAAATCAAGGCCAAGGACCCAGAGGTCTGTTTGTTGACTTTGACATTTATCCCCAGCATATGCACTGAGGTAGGGGCTTGGGAAATTGCCCTGGAGGGCTCTGTAGGCTTCCAAATTCCTGAAGGGCCTGGAAAAAACAGTCTCGCCCTGTCTGCTGTAGTTGAAACGAAATTCGGCATATACAGTGAAGAGGCGCTGGCTCAAGCAGGGAGATGCCGGAGATCACTGTCATTCTAAGCCTCTTTGATCAGCCAGCCTCACTTTGAAAACATGACTTAAGGAGAGAGGCACTCAGTTTGTGTGCATTTTCTTAATTTCCTCACAGAAGAAAAGGATGTTCATTCTAAATCCCCACTCCTCTCTGTATCTGAAGAGCTCAGAATCTCTGCACTGCTCCAGCAAAGCGATAAGAACCCATTGCTCATTTGAAACAAGTTTGTGGGGATGAGGGGGGCATGTCACAAAACCCAAATTTCCTACTGTTCAGCACATCCACTCACTTAGAATGAGGTGAAGTAGGCATGAGTGAGATCATTTCCACACACACTTCAGGTTTGTGTTATCATGATTCTTTTGATTCTCATGATTCTTTCTCTCTTCTCTCTCTTCAGCCAAAGTTAACTTTTGTGTAGAAGGTAATATGAGAGTCTGTTAGTTCTAGATGAATGGGAAGTTGCCTGTGGGGAGAGTCCCCTTGTTTGTCCCCTACAACTAATCCAGAATGCAGCTACACGCCTTGTCTACAGTCTCCCTCACTTCATTGGGTTCCTGTTGTTGCTCGCATCAAGTTCAAAATCTTGGTGCTGACATGCAGGACAGTGAATGGGACAGCCTCCTCATACCTATGTTATTACATCATAACCCTGTGTTACATTAAGATCACCACACTCTGCAACTATTGGGCAACTGACTGTTCCATTCTAACAGTGTTGCTCCTCTCAGACATGATCACTGTCTATACTGGTCCCACAGTCATGGAATGAGCCCCCCACAGAGGTTAGGGCAGCGGAATCACTGACCATCTTCCAACGCAGACTGAAGACCCACCTTTCCAGACTGCATCTCAGTTCCACCTCAGTCTCTGCTACCTCTAGTATTTGATGTTCATTTTATGTCTCGTATCATGATGTATTTTGGATTCTGTGTTCTAGTGACTGATGTATCATTGCCTAGTCAAATTGCTCAAGTTAACTTGTGGTAGGGTTGAATGATGTTATGCTCACACTCACTGCTCTGGGAGTGTTGTTAGCCTGGTCTGACACTGTTGCTCATTTAACTGGAATCGATACATATGTTCTATCATGCTGTAATTTGCTCTGGATAAGAGTGTCTGCTAAATGCATGTATTATAATGTTTGTGGGTTCTTCTCCTTTGAAGAAGTCTAATTTTTTGTGGGTGATGGGGGTTGCTGCTGAGGAGTGCTTTAAAGCTGAAGTTTAGCAGCTTGGTTGGCAGAAAGGCTAAATAAGGACTTATTAGAGGGAAAAAGTTAATGATCTTGACTGGGGTTGTAAGGTTGGAGGTTGAGAAGCACAGGAATTGCTCTGTTTGTAGGGCCTCCTTGCAGTTTCTGTCAGCACTAATCTCTGTGGATTGTTCTGGAAGGCTACCCCTCATAATTCCAAGTGCCTTTTCCTCTGGAAGTATGCCGCTGAACTATTTTGCCACCTGACAAGGGAGCAAAGTGAAGGCAGAGACAGACCACAGACACAAATAATTTGGTTTTTCATCACACATCCAAGTGTATGGCAGTGAATGGGCCTTGCTGCAGCAGTCAGGGCTAGCCTACCAGAGACAACATACATTGTGTTAATGTTTTCAGGATACATGCTTGCTTAATGTCCTGAAAATTGGTTCACAGATAGCTGCTGTTCCAGAAAGGCCTTTAATTTGAAAGCCTTATAGGCCACTTCTCGTAGTTGGTTTGTAATATGTGATCATTTGTGGTGCTGCTTTTTCCCCTCAGCATTGCAAGATAATGCCTAGCTTGGATGGCAGTTCTGTTTACTGAGTGGAAACTAACTAAATCACTGCAGTGGAATGACTGCTATTACAGTAGCCTGACCCATAATTATCTCTGTTGTGTTATTATTTTTATTGAAACCCACATACTACTAAGCTGCATAGATGTATTGCCTATTTTTTTATATAAACCTCATTACAATTCCTGGACATGATCTGGCACAAACAGCTGGCAGTCTTTCCACAATTGAAGGTAATTTTTCTGTTCAGACAGGAAGTGATGTTGTGTTTGATGACACAATTTCCTTTATAAGTGACTGTTTGGTCCAGCTTTCACATGCTGACTGTGGCTTGGCATGAAAAGCTATAAAAATCCCGTCTTCATTTTCTGCCCTTAGTGTCTGTTGCTTTCTGTGTGTGGGCTTTCTTATGTGCATACGTAAGGTCTAGGAGTGAGAAAAGGATTCTTAAAATCACACCAGTGATGCCATATGTATGTGGCTTGTAGAGAAAGCTACAGTGTCAGTGCCAGATGGTCGAACATGCCTCTGGCCACAAAGCTCCCTGGGACATTAGCAATGGGGGAGTCTGGAGAGCCCTGGTAGTGCTCCCTGTGCCTGATTGCTGATGACTATGATGTTTACTAGGGGTCGACCGATATGGTTTTTTCAAGGTTGATATGATAATGATTATCTGTGACAAAAAGAGGATGATAACCGATATTTGACTGCTTTTAACATGTTTTTTTTTCCAGTGTGAAAAGAAATAGGCTGTGATAACATGGACTTAATTACAAACCCTCTTTACTTAGGCATATGTTTTATAGTTAAGTTAAATAAAGAGCAAAAAGATAAAATGAAAATTCTTTCTCAAAGATAAAAATAAAGTGAGAATTGCAATAACTAAAATGACCACATTTGGCATTACAGATTATCTGTGAGGTTCACATTTGAGCTGCAGCGTGTGTGCGAGGGTGTGCTTTCAAATGAGACTGTACGAGAGAGATCCAGGGCCTACTAAAGTGAAGCTAATATTGACGTTGTGGGTACATTTCTCTATGGTTATCTTATTTTGGCTATGCAGCAGATGCCTATTGCTACTTCAAAAGCATTCAATTATCGGACGAACGATGACAATCATTGTGTAAGAAATAAAGCGAATTAATAAATCATTTAGGCTGCATTTTCATCGTAAAGTATGAAATATCAAACCTTTGCATTCACGCTTTTTCTGAAGCTGCGGAGAGATTCTTGGAGCCCATTTGCTCGTAAGTCATTTATGTGAAAAATGGAGAGCTCATACAAAAGTAGGGTACCGTGTGGAAGAACTGTGATAAAGTTAAGGAAAATACTGTGAAGTGCAAACTGTGTGCTGCAAATTTTTATTTTAATAACTCGACTTTCATGATGATGATGATGATGAGGCCAAATGAAGAAACATCAAAGCGGCAAACGGGTATTTTCAGCTTTGCCGCACCGTTCCGACATACAGTGCAACCGCAAGTGAGCTAAAATTTAATTTCATGAACGGTTGCCTAAATGACTGTAATTCAGAAGGGCTGTGCTTTAGGGTAAATTTCTTTGAATGTTTCATTTGAAAGAATAAATATACATTACTATCTGTTAAATGTGCAGTGTCAAACTGTTGTAACTTATAGCATAAGTGCACCAGTTAGTCCTTATTACAAGTCCTTATTTCTAAGCGTGTTTTTTTAAAAAGGTCCAGTTAGCCTAGTACAATTTGGTTAATGGCATGGTTTGAGCACAGCGACCCTTTTACTGGATACTTACCTTCCATCCTTGTTTCCAGTAGCGGGTCTGAGAAAACGTTTGATTTTCAAGGTCAGATAACGTTGTCTGTCTTGGCCAATGAGGGAATTTTGTGGAATGTGACAGAGGAGATGCGTTGGGATAGTACACGCATTGCTTTCAAAAGTTTTTTTTTAATCAGGAATTTAGATAAAAATATACCAATGACCAATAATCAAAAATTTGCAAATATCGGCCTGATTATCTAACGACCAGATAATCGGTCGACCCCTAATGTTTACTCCCTGTGTGTTATGACCCAGCAGGTCTGTTTGTACCCCTTTCGACATTGTAGAACCAGGGTGACCCACGTGATTCTGGTTCTGGGTGGTTTTCCTTGATCTTTTCTTCATGCTGACCCATCTCAGCCTGTTAACGTCACTTTTGCTGTGGGTGGAGTATGCAAGACGTGACCTTACTTCTGTTGGCACCAGAGGGGTTCAACAACGAAGATGGACAGGAAGGCTGCAATCAGTGATCACAGGAAACAGCCAGTGCTGGATAGGAGTAACTGGGAGTCTTCTATTTCTGAAAGCCTTGGATTTCAGACAAAGTCTGGGCAGTCGGCTTGATGTGGGCAGAAGGTACCATTTTTTTTGCTGCTCTAGTGACACGTAGTGCAGCTGAAGAGAAAGCAATGAGAGCTCAGCCAGCTGCGGCTCCCTCTCATGCTAGCCATGTGCTAGCTTTATAGTGTAAATGGATGGGGCATTACATGTCCAACCATGAGCTAAGCGGGACAGGCTAACCGTGGAAGTGAGATGGTGGACGAGAGAAAAAATTACATCAATCACATCCAAAATGGTACATTAGGAGGAGCAGGTAAGAGGAGTGGAAATATGGCCATGCAGCGAGCATAGGCAATGAATGGCAAGACACATATTCGGTGTATTCTCCCATTTGCGCACAAGTCCTTTTTTGTGCGCCTCCAGTTTCAGTTCAGTTCACGTGTATTTCAGTTATGCGTATTCTCCCCTACGCGCTCTGATCATATCCACAGCGCTTAACTTCAGAATGAAGGCAGGCTCACGAAAAAGGCGTGATTTATTTAAAGTAGAAGTAGACTGAGTCACAACCTCGTTTATTTTGGCTGTCAGGAAAACGTGGAATGTGGACTTATATGCATTTACCATGTGAATGTCATTGAAATCCATTCAAACCATAAACCAAAGTGATTTTGAAAATAAATGCAAAGGGAGAGCTATATTATGAATTGCCTCAAAGGAAAGTATTTGTTTGTATGTATGACATAAACCCAAAAATAAAGTAAATATACCCAACGACACATGTGTTGGGCCTAGGTATAAAGACATGTTTGATGTGTGGAGATTCATAAATAAATATGCACTATTGAGGAAAAGGTGCAATAAAATGCATGTTCCAATGTCCATGGTTGAACTCATGTTGAGTAGCCTGTTATTAAAAAATCATTATTAAAAATTCAGCCACCCTCTGAAACGACCCAGATGCACAAACAGATAGAGCACTGGTAATTTTTATGAGGAGAGGTAGGGAATGTGGGTGATTACTCTGGCTGGAAAGTTGTTCGTCCAGGAGTCTGCATAGGTGGATGATGGCTTCACGGTCGAGACGAAATTGCTGGATGCACTGCGTGTCAGTGAGCCCCAGTATATCCAAACGAGGTCGTGGCTGTCGTCTTTGCGCTTGGCGAGCTCTTCTCCATCTTTCCCACTCTCTCAGGAGCACAAGCAAATGTAGGGCAGGCATTTTGGTTCAGGATTGTTAAGGCATACTAGAAGATTGGTCTTATTTATATTCATCTTAATTGATATTTCTATTTTATTCTAATTGAACTAATTACTTACCAGGCTTGTTCACAGCACCATGTGATGTAAAGCGTTTTTTTCTGTTTAACAATGTTATATATGGTTACAAGAAATGTTACTGTAGTTTAGTTTAAAAATAATGACATACAAATATTGTCAATTTTTAACTTTATTTGTACATGTATAATAATGTTAAAAGTAGGCCTACCGCGGACTTAAAACACAACATGGTGTTTTGCCATGTAGCGGCGCTCGACTTACTACAGCCCTCAGAATCACGTAGCTGAAAAGCGAGTAAGTCAAGGGCAGAATACGCGTAAATGGTGTTTACATAACAAAAAGCCAAGATTTTGGGGTTGCTCCACCCGAAGTGCATAACTTCCTTCATGACGCGCAAATCATAGACTTAAGTCAAGGGGAGAATACAGCGTAGGCAGAAAAGTGCATAGCTGCACGCTTTTTTGACTCACACGCATTGGAGAATACGGCCCATTGCCATTTGGGATGCAGAGGAAAATGAGTTGGACAGATAGCTGTGATACTGTGTTTCTCTCTGCTGTCTCAGTGAGATGCATGCTCAAACTGCATCCCTGAACCATGGCCACATTTCAGCACTCTCTATGGTGTTTAGCAGAGGGAGTGTGTCTGTTAGCGCAGTGGCCAACAGAGCTCAGCAGGCCCTCTCCCAAAATCTGCTGGGGGAGCCTCAGGGAGAGGAGGCTGGAACTGCAGTTTGGACTCCTCAGCACCCACCCGCTGTTTGGATAGCGTTTAATTCTCTTCCTGTTAACAGTGTTGTGCTTGGTCTGCAGAGCTCTCTGCATTGTATTATTGACAGTGGTTTACAGACAGGAACGTACCTCAAACAGGGATGATTGTCAGTTGCTTTTTGCCTTCTGTGTTGAAGTGTTGCATGCATGTGTTTGCACTGAGTATAAAGGATGGCTGTGTATTTCTGCCTGATGAGCAGCAGTCATCTGTCAAATTTGTATTAAAATTGCCAAGAGTAATGTATATAAGGAGAAATAAAGGGTTTACTTAGCACTGCTCTAAGCATGTTTCAGAAGGCCCAAACTGCGCAGTTGACTTGTGCTAGAATTGAAATGCACATTTACATGACAATGGCCTTTTCTTCCCCTACAAAAAAGAAACGGCTCTTCAGGTTTGTCAGAGCGCAGGCATTAACAGCTCCCCTCAGTCTTTGGCGTCAGCGAAGTGGAAAGCAATTACAGCACGTTGCAGTGCAAAAAGGTCAGGTAGAGCACACTCTCTCCCACACCCTCCAGTCTGACTTTTTCAACACTGTGTTCATTCTCAAACATTTTTCAGCTTTGCTGTTGTTGCACAGGGGCACCCCTGACTATCAGTCTTCTTCTCTGACTGTTGAACTTGCTCTGCAACCATTTACCTCATTCCCTGACGGTTGCTCCTTTTCTGCGACTTGAACTTGATCACTGACTGTTGCTCATTGAGAACATTGAGGTTGAGCTAAGAGGAGCTGATTTTCCATGTTTGGCCTACTTACAGTACAGAAGTGATTTTTGCCAAAATAAAAACCACCGTAGGTTGTGGATTGATTTGGTAGGTCTACCATCTCTTCTTCATTATGGCTATCAGATTCAAATGGGCTCATGCATTCCCAGGTTAGGGCTTGTGATCTGCAGCGGCACTTCTGTGATAAGCACATGTTGGGAATGGCTATGTTTTTCCCCTCATGTGATTAATTGCAGTGCCTGTTTTTCCTGTCCTCCCAATCAGCAAGTAAGAATGATACAGAAAATTCAATTATTCAGTTATTTCAGTTATTTGCCCATTTCACCGCTAATTAATTAATCAGCAGGATTCAGCTTTAATTTTTTTATTGACAAAGAATTGAGCAGAATCCAATTTTCCTCTTTTCCTCTTATCAATATTCATGAAAGAGAGCCTAAAACTACTGCATATTAATGCAAGATAATTAATTGATATTAATTTTCCCAAATTCAGATCTCTTTGCAGGGAATATTTACTTACACAGGAAGAAGGGGAATTTCATATTAAATTTGGAGAAAAGCAAGGCTCTATTTGATCTTGAGATCCATAGAGTTTCTAATCAATTAAAATGCCCATCCTAGTGAACAGTGGCATTCCTACCCTAAAATGATGATTTGAGACTTTCGTAGTGCTGTAGATGCATGAAGCCTGTCTAAAGGCATCCTTCAATCATCAGCAGGGGGGTGAGAACCCACAGGAACAATGTCATCACCTGCAGGGGGTGAGCGTTTAGCAACACCCTGTGCAGGTGACTGAGGTGATGCTTAAGCACAGCCTGCTGTCACCGTGGGGGGCGGTCAGGTGACAATCATCTTGAGCCACCTCCATATGACCATCTGGCTGTGCAGTCTGTCCCTCTCAGGCTGGTGACAGTGTCTTGGCATCGGAGCAGAGTTATGTAACCTGTAGTGGTGGGCAGCGCAGCGACCAGCCAGCATGAACACACAGTTGTGCTGGGTGGGGGCTTGCGAGCCAACATCTGCTGCGGGATTGGCTCTTTTTGCCCTTCCAGCTCACCCATCAACCCCAAAATGTAAATGTGAAAACATGAGAGAGGATTTGGTCCCCCCCTAGGGCTTGTCTGTCCTGACTCCCCCACAGACAGCGGAATCAGGTCCATTTTTTTGATCCATCATTTTCTAAGGTCACAACAGTTTACTCTGATTTTGATCTTAGTGCAGTGTGAGTGGTGGAAATGTTTATCAGCTGTGCATCGCAGGCAGTGGAATCTGCAATATTCAGATATTACTACAGATAAGGCTAGTTTGTCAACACACCTGTGTCTGTCTTGGTGTGTATTGAACAGCAAAATATTACTGAATATGAATGCAGCTGAAACTCGAAGCAGGCTTCCACTCTCTGTAAAGATGCAGCACATCAGTTTAGGAAAATTACAACTAAATGCATCAGCATTAAAGTACAGTTTAAGGCTGTAGCTATCAATTATTTTAGTAATCGAGTATTCTACCGATTATTCCATTGATTAAATGAGTAATCGGATAAGAAATACTTTTGCTTTAGTAAAGAGGAATGGGGTAGAGGAAAAGACGGCGGCGCACATAGACGCAGTGGCTCAGTGCTCTCACTTTCAGTGCTTTGTATTGTTTGTGTACGTGTTGTTTTTCGTCCTTACTACATTCTGTTGGGCAAAAAACATCTACGACCGGCACAATCTCCTAAAGATAGGAGTTTTGAGACAGAGGAGCGTTACAGCAGAGTTTCTCCACTCACACGACATACCGGTGGATATAGCGAGGAGTCCCGGCTCTCCGTGGATTACCATCCCCGCGGGAAGGAGGCGGAGGCGGCGCAGGGAGAGGAAACAAAGGCAAGGCTGCAGGGCCGGCGCGCTAGCAAGGCTATGTAAGCAGCCACGCAAACCACCACTTGCCAGCCTTTTCCTCACCAACGCAAGATCCCTCACTAATAAAATGGATGAACTGAGGCTACAGGCTGCAACGAATAACATCGTCAGGGACAGTTGCATTCTACTCGTCACTGACACCTGGCTACATCCATCCATTCCGGATGCTGATATCGAGCTAGCAGGCTACACGGCACAGCGTCATGATAGGACCAGCGACTCTGGTAAGAGCAGAGGAGGGGGACTATGTGTGTATGTCCATAACAACTGGTGCACTAACATAGCGACTGTTGCCAGTTACTGCTCCCCGGACCTGGAGTATGTGACTGTTAAATGCAGGCCCATTTACCTTCCTAGGGAGTTTACTGTGGTCATGATAACTGCCGTGTACATTCCATCGGATGCTAATGCTAACTCGGCTCTCGGACATTTGCATAGCAGCATTAGCTTACAGCAGAGCATGTATCCTGATGCCGTGCACATAATAGCTGGGGACTTCAACCACGCGGATTTAAAAGCAGTGCTCCCTAAATTCCACCAGCATGTAAAGTGTGCTACCAGAGGAGCTAACACACTGGACAAGGTCTACACTAACATCAAGCTGGGCTACAGGGCTAGACCACTATCACACCTGGGCCAGTCTGACCACATGTCCCTGCTCTTAATCCCAACATACACCCCCCTCAGGAAAACTGCTCTTACCACCACCAGGACTGTTAAAACCTGGCCTGATGGAGCCTTTCAGCAGCTGCAGGACTGCTTTAACAGAATCAACTGGGACATTTTTGAACACCAGGACCTGGAGGTGTTTACAGACACTGTCTTGTATTACATAAAGAACTGCACAGACATTGTCACAGTGGATAAACGCATCCGGGTCTATCCCAATTAGAAGCCCTGGATGACCAGGGAGGTCCAGCGGCTGCTAAAGGAGAGGAACACCGCCTTCAGGTCTGGCGACAGGGCTCTCTACAGCACGGCCCGAGCCAACCTGAAGAGAGGCATCAGAAAGGCAAAGGCGGACTACAGGAGGAGGATCGATGACCACCTCGACAGCAACAACAGCAGGCAGGTGTGGCAGGCGGTCCAGCACCTCACCAACTTCAGGTCCAGCCTCGGAGCTGCTGAGAGTGACGCCTCGCTGGCAGAGGAGTTGAACCTCTTCCTTGCCCGCTTTGAAGTGGAGTCACAAGAAACAGCCATGCTGCACCCAGCGGCCCACAGCAACTTCAGCTTCACCCTCGCTGTGGAGGAGTGTGAGGTGAGGCACACGCTGAGGGCCATTAACCCGAGGAAGGCTGCAGGCCCTGAGATTAAAAAATAATAAATGTCAAATTACTTTAAAAAAAGGTATACGTACAACATAAAACTAAGGCATAAATTACAATAATAATAATAATAATAATAATAATAAATATAGCTGCGAGTAGCAGTTCCGGGGTCCAAACACAAATAATCTAATTTCCTGGGGGTCTTTAATTTTATGGAGTAAAAGTCTCAGCCACACAGTTCAAGAAAAGTTGACATTTAAGAGCCTTACAAATAATTCAAGATGGACACCAAATTATGTGACCTATGGCATTTTCCCTCATTGGGATGATTGTTGACAGTGGGAGAAACATACCTATTAAGCAACTGTCTAGAATTTATATTAATTTGAACACAATAATTTTTCAAAAAAAGATTTTGAGACCTTTGCAAATTGATTGGCATGTAGCTCTGGTGTTATTTGATGTAGCAACTATTCCTTTACAATTTAGATTGAGCATACCCCAAAGGCAATACATTGGGAAATATTGCATCAGTTGAAGTTACGGTTCATGAAAAGAAGATTTTTATATTTTTTGCATATTAAAAATTGGGTTTAAAATGGGCGTGTTAAAGCGCTTGTGGAGTCTGTGTTTTTTGACGGATCGCTTTCAAATTTGGAATATCTTGTCAGTGAGGCCTTGTCATTGTGCACATTGATTGATGCAACGGTGAATGATATTGGCTCATTTACATATTAATTAGTAAATTCAGCAACTTGATTGGCTTGTGGTGGCCATGTTTTTTGATATAGCAACTTTTCCTTCATAAATTAGACAGAGGTCAGTGTAAGGGTTTTACATACCAAGTTTTATGTTGATCAGGCTAGTGGTTCAGAAGCATGAGTATTAACTGTCAGAAAATTCATTATGTGAGATTGGCTTGTGGTGGCCATGTTTTTTGATGTAGCAGCTTCTTTCGCGCAATTTAAGTCGGGATTTGGTTCAAGATGACGTGTTTCAAGTTTCGTGCAAATTGGCCCAACCGTTCAGGAGAAGATGTCATTTTTGCTGAAATCATAATTATGCAAATTAGCTCAAAATCCAATATGGCGGACTTGAAAGGTTCAAGAGGCAAGTTGTTCCTTGTGATGAGGGCAACCTGTATACCAAGTTTCGTGACTTTTCGTCCAATGGTTCAAGAGGGCTGAGCTTTTGAAAATGTCAATTTCAATCCAAGATGGCTGCCAGGTCATGTGACCTATGGATGCCATATTGCAGTGCCTTGTTTGGGAGATGACCCTCTACTATGCTACCAATTTTGGTGACTTTTTGATGCACGGTTTTGGTTTTATGGCCAAGATTGCAAAAGCGGCAGAATAATAATAATAATAATAATCCAAGTAAAAACAAGACAGTTCCAGCACCTTCGGTGCTTGGACCCCTTATAATCTGGATGGACTCTTCACTGAACTTTCCATGACCCTGCGATTCTAGATGCTTGAGTCCAAAGTTGGAGCAGCCAGGGGATGAAGCTGCTCCAAACAAGTGCACCTTCATTCTGTACACCAAGGGTTTAGAGTCCAGATCACCTTTGTCCCACCAGAGGAACCTTAGATAGTCTTGGTGTTCCTTTGCAACGTGTAACTGATGCAACATTCTTTCGACGTCACACATTATGGCTATTGGTCCCTTTCTAAATCGACATAGCACTCCAACTAATGTGTTAATTAGCTCTGGCCCGATCAAGAGATGATCGTTTAGAGAGGTTTCTTGGAAGCATGCAGAACAGTCGAAAACCACACGGATCTTCGCGGGTTTGTGGGGATGGTAGACTCTATGGTGCGAAATACCATGCTGGTTGGTTATCGAGTTTAGGCTGTGGTACCTTCTCAGCATCCCTTCGGGTTATTATGTAATTCATGAAATGGACATAATCCTAGTAATACTGCTCATTTATAGGCTCACCTCATTTATATAATGAGGTGAGCCTATGAACTGCACATAGCTTATTGCCTGGGAGATTAGGTTTGTCCGTCTTGAAAGGAAGTGGGAGTTCGTAGTCGATGTCTTCCTTATGTCGATGTCTGCCTTATACCTTCTTTCACTTAAGACAAGAAGAGAAGGTCTTCCTGAGAAACTGGGTTATCATCTGCAGTGTGATCTGTAAAATCGGATTTGTGAGCCTTGATTATGTCTGTTGGATTGATCTCTTTGACTTGAGTTTTGCATATGAAGTGTACTTCTCTTTAGCTTAACTGATGGCTGCACAGCAGGTGTTACTTGTCGCAAAATGATCCTGTGACTGGTTCCTATTGCATCACGGTAGTCACTTGCTGGATTCAAGCAGCCAATGATGCTCCAGCCGAGATCAGTTCGCTGTGCATATGGATGATTTTCTTCACTGGACAGGATCTCCCTTGGAAGAAGGGCTTGTTGACAGTTATAGCTGATCAGAAGGCTTACTTCGCAATCCAATGATGGTAGAATCTTGTCTGCCAATTGTTCCAGGCCATTTTAGAGCTGTTTCAGAGGTTGGAATGTGCAACCTGTTTGCTGGAATGAACTCGTGCGTGAAAACTGATGGCAATGGAATCCTTGTCTCTGAGTTGTATCCTTTCACTTGTAGATTTGTCAATTTCTGACAGGGTATGACTGTTGACCTTGCAGACATTGTCTGACATTCTCTTTGTGTTGAGGTCTTGGGCCGCTTCATCTAGGATAAAAGTCATATCGTTCTGCGTGTCAACGAGCGCATAGACAAGGACTTCTTGATCTGGCTGTTTTGTGGATGAGACCCAGACTGGTATGATTGAGGACGTTTGTGTGTTTACATTTATGTTTACATTTATTTATTTAGCAGATGCTTTTATCCAAAGCGACTTACAAAAGTGCATACAGCAAGTATAGCGACAGTACGGGGACAGGATGTGTACAGTTCCACAGTGAGACCATTCTCAGCTGAGAGCAAGGTCTGTTTGAGGACACAGTACTATTAGATTTGTACAATTACAGCCTATAGGGCAACTAATACGATACACTTTGAAACGGCAAACTTCAACAACTTCAAACGGCGCAATGAGCATCAGGGTAAAGGCCTTTTTGTATGACTCTGTTAGTAGTTGCTGTTGCAGCTATGGTGATTGAGGAATGAATGGGGGACTTGTGAGGTTAAGAACTTGAAGTTCTCTTGCTAGTTCAACATCATGCAGCAAATCAATTGCTTCAAAATTTTCTTCGACTTGACCATAGACCTTTACTCGAGCTCTTGCAGCGTTCAACTTCTTCGCTTCTTCTAGGCATTCAAGATTTCTATGCTTGTCTTGCATTGCTTGTTGTTTAGCTAGGCTCTCAGATTCATATTGCACCGACTGTTGTTTGTCTTCGTCCTCTAGCCTTTGAAGTTCTGTCGCTTCCCTTTCTTGTCCATCCAGCACTGCCAAAAATTCCTGGGATGCGGCAGCTTCAGCCGCAGCCTCCTTTCTTTTGACTGAGTGGATGCTAGAGTGGGTAGAACCACATTTTGATGATCAATTGATGACAGTGGTGTTACGGACAGGCCATTTCCTTGGAGATCTAAAATGACCCTTGAGAGTGCCCGGAGATCTTATTAGTCCCCAGATGAGCCTGTTACTATTATTGATACATGTTTTGTCAGATTTATTTAAGTAAATTTCGTTGTTAGTATTAGTGGGTCCCTAAAACACTTCGGCTTGCTTGGTACAATATGAAAGGAGGGTTGGCGTTGCTTAATTAATGAGTGGTTTGACCCTGTGACCCGGGGCGATACGTGGAATGAGGCTATTTCTGGTGGGGTTGCGCATGCACCGGTGTGGCTGCCACTGTGAATCGATGTGGACTGCTGAAGCTGGCCTCCCGTGGGAAAACTGAATACCTTACTGCAGTTTATGACCGGCCACTCTACCGCGACGTTGTTTTGCGCGATTTCCTTTTCTTTGTGTTAAGTCCTGGGAAGGCGACCAACCGAAGAGCATCAACAAGCATAGCGCAACGGAAGTGAACGGGGAGCTTTTAGATATTAAACTGAACGATGCAAACGCAACCAGCGAACGCTACTCTCTTCGCTACGCCAAGGCCGGGCTGTCCGTCGCGGGGCGACTGGTGCGGGCTGGCCGCGGAAAGGGCGAAGCTTTGGCATCCGTGTCCCGAAACTGTAGGTAACGTCAATCTTTCATTTCTTTCTGTTGTATTTAAGCAAGCCGAATGTGTACTAGTTGCACGCCGCCCTGAGAGGTTTCGGGGATAGTGTGATAACCCCTTAAGACAACGACATTGCCTGACATATCTGTAGGAAGGTAGACCGCCAAGGCTGACAGGCTTGCAATATCCCTGCTCAGGGAGGGCGTGACAGTGGCCTTGATAAAGAACCTGTTGAGTCTAGGATTGATTCAACATCAGGCCAAGGTTCTTCCTCTTCATCTGCTGGACGCCCTTCAAGTTGCCTTTCAGCCTTTCGAATAATGAATTCTGAAAGCAATATGCACGTGTCAACTCTGCGCCGCAGGTCTGGTTCAAGAGTTTGCACTTGACGTAACTCTTTATAAATGACCCTCACATCAGAACAGGTGCTTTCCACGTTCTCAATCAGCTCATTCAATTCATTCTCGGAGGCCTCATCAGTCAATATTTCCTTGCCTATTCTTGCATGATACCTCCACTTCTCAGTGCTTGTGTCAGACATCTAAAGATAATTTGAATGGCTATGGAATGTGTGTAACTATTGAGCTTGAATTGGATTTATATTAGGCTATGTGTAAATGTCAGTTACAGTAGGGCTAGATGTGAGTAGCCAGGAAGGTTGTTAATAACTGTATGAATTCCTTGACAACTCTGTGAGGACTATGTGGGAAGTTTTCTAATTTTCTAAATATAGATTTCAGTATTACATCAAGATGACTATATCAGCATTTAAACTTATCTAAACTTCAAGTTGACTTCAATTTCAAAACAAAAAATAAGAAGAATGGAAATTACTTTGGCACAAATATGCAAATATAAACCTTAATTGCAAAGAGAATATGCTTAGAAATGCATTAAATCACTTATCCTTTAAATAAGAAAAGGTTTTCACATCAGTGGAGTTACCCTTTAAACTTCAGCTAAATTGCCCTTTAAGCTCGGTTACCTTTCATAAAATATAAATAATATACTTTTTTTGCAAAAATCTTCATTTCAACTTATAATAATATCCTTTTCTTTAACTTTTACTAAAAACCTGTTCACTTGCTTATGGGGTTAAGTTGCCATTTAAACCTTGCTTAAGGGGTGGAGTTTCCCTTTAACTTTGTGACATGTACCAACCGCGAACACCGCCACATGAGATTTATCCCCAAACATGTAAGCTAAGCACAGTATGCAAGGTTAATAGACCTGAGTCCTTAGTTGCAATTTCCAAGTTGAACCACTTCTCACACCACCTTAACTTGACGGTTGTGGTACAGCACTTCTTGGCTTTGGCCTGAAAAGTTGCGCTTTCAACACGGTCTAATCACCATTGCTTGCAGTCGCTATGCCGACAATGCGTTATGGGCTTTGCTTATCTGATACGCTGGATCTTCGTCGCGTCGTTACCCACTCCGGTCTTGTTGTCTCTCCTACCCGTGTTGAGCAGGCGAGTTCTCACCATAGCTCTGTTCACGACAACACAGACACAGGTCTGGTTCTTTGAAACGGCATGTCTTGTTTCTCTGTATCCACGCCTTAGTCACGCTGTAAGAACTATATTTGTGAATGAACATAGTACAAAATGCATCAACAAATTGTACGGTACATAGCATGAAAACAAATGAAATACAAATGACGCCTAGCACAAACATGAAACAAAAGGCATTCTACAAGTAGAACAAAATACCTCGTTGGCCGCTTGTCATGAAAAGAGGTTCTTGAGTTCTTGAGAGTCTTTCTGAAGTCTCTTTGACTGTCTGCTTTGGCCTCAGACGTCAATAATTATGACTTTGAATGCAATATAGCAGAACCTCATGAGAAACATCCGCTCACAAGCCAGCTGTAACAATATTTTTGTGCGCCACTCATGTGTGGTTCATGGGCGCTGCCATGACAGTTCTGCTGAATGTAGCAGCGCATTCTCGCGAGATACGTTATTTCATGCCTTATTGTATTTTAACTGTAACAAATGACTTTACTATACATCAAATCACATCAGATTTAAATTTTAACTTTACATCAAATTATTTATTTATTTATTGCATGAAATTATGGAATCAGTTATGATTCAATTATCAATTATGCATCATGAGCATTTATGCAACAGCACTTACAGGCATGGTTCACTAGACTAAATGCAACTATTATCAGAGTGTGATGTGACATTCACATACTGAAACCCCATCCCTTCCCCAGAGGAACACCTGTATTTATAAAATGTTGAACCAGGTGTTGGAGGTTATGAATATCAAAATATCCAGTTTCCCCGGGGATGTCAGGTGATGGACCCCTGTGTGATTAGGAAGTGCCCGGACTCCTCTGAACTGTGCCCTCCTGAACGGTCTTGCTCACATTCCTTGGCAACAGAACAGACCATAATAAGGCAAAGAATGACTAACTCAAACACAGAATACCTTCTTAGTCATGCTTAGCCTGGACAGCTTGTGCCCGTGATCCAATGCATGATCACTCCCTTGCTGTCTGGCAGCCAATCCTGTCCCATGTCCACATATGTCCAAGCATTTGGCCACCTCTTTTTGGGAGATATCATCCCATGTGGCTCCTCCTTGCTCCTCTGAATCAGTAACTCTGTATTGGGGCCTCTTTGTAAAGTATAGATTCCTGGGAGAATATTTGCACCAGAGGACAGTGCTGTAATTAGTGGCAGTGCTGATGAGGCTGCGGGGACGTATGGGGGGAGGGGTTGGGTGTGAGGCACAGGGTGGGGGTGTGCGGGTTCCGCAGTGTGGGTGGCGTCCCTACCCTGACAGCCCGCTCTGCGGAGGAGCGCTGGTGCTCATCAAAGGGAATAATTCAGATGGCAGAGTGGTACATTCGCAGGATATGAAGGGCGCACTCCAGCGCAATCACTGTGGGCACACCTACATGCCACATCCTATCACAGAGCTCTCACTCCTCTGCTTTAATCACCTCTTACCCACGAGTGCCTCAGTAAAGCCCTGTCAAAAACAGCACTGTGAATGGGCGTTACAATGTCGTGTGTACGTGTGCATGTAGTCATTAATGTGGAAACATTTGTTCCTTTATTTTTTGTGTTTGCCCTGAACTTTTCCTGGGCCTGGGCCTTATTGTACCACAGTATATGAATACTTATGAGGTATACCTATGAAGTATGTCACAATCATGGTATGTGTAAATTGGGTAAGATTTAAGATTTAAGATTTCACTTTATTGTCAGATGAAAATTCAGAAATTTGTCTTGCATTCCATGGCATCTAAAGTTTCACATAGATAACAGACATATATAACAAAAATATAACATTTAAACACAACAACAACAACAAATATGGAATATGCAGATGTTTAGATTTCCCAGCTGTCACTCAGGACTTGAGGGTTTATAGAGACAGAGTGCATTTAGGCCACGCCCACACCATGGGGGAAAACAACGCTGCACTTTCCATTGATTTGCATTGCACAATTCTCTTTGTTGTCTTAAAACTAAAATCGCAACCATGCCAAAAAGCTGTTGCGTGGTGGGTTGCACGGCAAATAAGATAACTAACCTTGATTTAAGCTTTTATTCCTTTCCTTTTTTGTTCGTGGTCAACAATAATGACGGACAGTGTAGAACGGAACCTTTACTTAAATTAAAGCAGTCGAACACACAAGGAAATCGTTCTGTGCTGTATACACACACACCCTGCCAAGATATAAATTTTCTTCTTCCTTTTTACGTTACCGTGCCAAAACATCATGGGTAATGTAGTTCCCTTACACAGAACTTACAGTTTAACCTGTTTCCTTCAATAAATCTAATTAAGAATAAATCAGTCATATTATCATTGATAAGAATTAAACAATAATATCAAACTAAAACTGCACAGTACGTTCTCAAATAAAGTTACAACATCCCCCCCCCGATGCACCAAAGGGTCATCAACTCAAGCCTCTAATGCATATAACAGTTGAACTGGTCTTCTGAGTAAAGTCCCAGAGGAAGTGCGAACAGCACAGGACCTCACTTTTCCCTCTCTACCTGGAAACAGCTCTTCAATTTTGCAAGTCTGTCTGGGCATGTCATCTCCAATGAGGATGATGTCACCCAATTTAAGCACAGTAGGTTGTTGGGCGCCACTGCGATGGGCCGACTTGAGATCCAGTAAATAGTCTTTCCGCCAGCGGCTCCAGAAGCTATTCATGAGTCGTTGCCTATATCGCCATCTCCTGGTCATTTCTTCCTTGTTCAGTGTTGGATTTCCACTTCAAGCTGGGAATGACTTCGGTGGAAGAGAGGTGAGTCGTTTTCCAACAAGGAAGTGGGCTGGTGTCAGTGCCTGTGGTTCATCCAGCTCATTGTGGACAAAAGTGAGTGGTCTCGAGTTAAGTGTAGCCTCTACCTCCATCAAGATGGTGGACATCTCTTCAAAGTTGAGGGAAACTCTTCCTAGTACCTTTCTCAGACACGTCTTTACTGATCTGACAAATCTTTCCCAAAAGCCACCCCACCAAGCCGCTCGCTCAACGATGAATCGCCAGGTGACACCCCTCTCAGAGAAATATTCTAAAAGTTGTGTATCCTTGATGGCCTTCCACAGCTCTTTTAGGTCTTGATCAGCTCGCTTGAAGGTCTTTGCATTGTCTGAATAGATGACCTTACACAGTCCTCTTTGTGATATGAATCTTTTGAAAGCTAACAGGAAGTGCTCCGTTGACTGACTTGAGACAAGCTCCAAGTGCACCGCTCTGGTCACAGCACAGGTGAATAGTACAATGTAAGCTTTACTTAGAGTACCCCTGGCCTTAACATATAGCGGCCCTGCAAAGTCCACACCTGTGACTTCAAATGGGGGTGACTCTGTGATTCTGTCACGTGGTAATGGAGCAGTAACCTGCTGTGCAGGCTTCGCACTAAATCGTCTGCACACATTACATCTTGCCAGGACCCTCTTTACAAGCTGACTTCCACGCAGTATCCAGTATCTTTCTCTGACTTGCACTAAAGTGTCTCGAACACCTGCATGCATCATCTTTTCATGATTATGTTGAATCAACAACTCACAGTATCTGTCCTTGGGAGGCAGGATCCATGGATGCTGCTGTCTGAAACTAAAATCTGACTGTTGCAATCTGCCTTCAACACTCATCAGTCCATCATCATCCAGGAATGGTCTCGGCTCTCTCAGTTTTGAGTCTTTGTTTAAACCCCTTCCTGCCTTCAAATGGCTGATTTCTTGACAGAAGCTATGGGTTTGTGTTACCTTTATCCAGTACTTCTCAGCTTGAAACAGCTCCTCTGCAGTTAACTCCCCTCTTCTCTTTGTGCTCAAATGCGCGTTATCTGCAAACCTCTTCATCCAGGCAGTTATCCGTAGTACAGACCTCAGCTTGCTGTATCTTTGGAGGTCCAGCACTGGTTCAATTGTCTCATGTTCATCACTGCTGAGTTGTACAGTGACATGTTGACCCTCTTTCAATTCATCATTCATGTCTTCATTCACAGATTCTTCGTCAAACTTCTCCAATGGTTCAGATGACTGGATTTGTGTCACTCTGTTGGCAACAAACTGTTGTTTGTTGTTGTTAACAAGTTGTTTCCGAGTCAAGCTCCAATCAGTGCTCCCATCAATTCCAGACGTGGCAGTGACATCTTCAGAGGGGCTACTCTGGACTTTGAAGCAACCAGGTTAGCTGTCATCATTCCATCCCTTCCTTCACACTGTAGGTAGGCAACGGCACTGTATGCCTTCTCACTTGCATCACAGAACACATGGAGTCTTGGTGTGTTACCATTCTGCTCATCTTTTGCTCCATACCAGCACGGTACAGTTATCTGTTGAATCAGCGGGAGTTCAGAGCACCACCTTTGCCATTGTTCATTCAGATCAGGTGGTAGCTCCTCATCCCAGCCGAGTCCTCTCTCCCACATCTCTTGCAAAAGGCATTTAACCCATATGGTGAAGGGTGTCAGAAAGCCTATGGGGTCAAATATGCGAGCAGAGTGTTGCAGAACGCTTCTCTTCGTGTTCTCTGTCTTCGTCAGTTTGCCCAGCAGAGGTCTCAAATCAAAGACAAAGTCATCATTTTCTGCCCGCCACACCAAGCTAAGTACCTTCAGCACTGTTCCATGGACCTCGGGTTCCTCTGTGGTTCCAATGGATGTCTCCTTCCACCTTTCCTTCAGTGCTGGACAGTTTGTCATCCATTTACAAAGATCCATGCCTGCAGCAGACATTATTTCCTTTGCACCTGTCGTCACAGAAATGGCTTCTTCAACATTACTGACACTTGCAATGAAATCGTCCACATACACATACTCTACTCGGCCTGACACTGTGCGCCAGTAGTAGTCTGCTCCAATCAACACTGAAAGTTCAGTGTTACAAGTGCTTTCTTCAGGGAAGTCAGCTAACTGCAGACCCTTTCTCTTCAGTTCCCTTTGGATATGCACACTGGGGACCTTCATCACAGCAGTGCATACTTGCGGTGTTTCAATCGCTTCCAATTCAATTTTCTGCCCTTTATCCCACATGCTTTCCAGGACTAGCTTCACAGTGTTGCGCTTGGTTGTTACTGGAGCAGCAGAGCCGAACGTGTTTAGAGTGAATGTTTCCTGCTTTATCACAGGTAACTTCAGAGCTTTTACAGCGTTCTGGTTGATGAAGCTCCTCTGGCTTCCTCCATCCAGCAGGCAGCAAACTATCTTCCATCCAGCCGGACCCACCGCCCATGCCTTGGCAGTCTGTAGTAGTACTGTGTTGTGGTTCTTTCGGTTTGTTTTAATGTAATGTGTAGCGAATGAAGAGACCACATCATCTGTATTGTCAGAGGCAGCTGGCATGTCCTCTTCACACTTCTCACACACAGCACTGTGATGTCTGTTTCCACATAGGTCACATAACACACCCTTGGTCCTACAGAATTTGGCAATGTGTTTTGGTCCCAGGCACACAAAGCATCTCCCTAATTTTTTCAATTTTTCCCGCCGTGCAACAACTGTGTAATCTGGGCAAAGTTCTGATTTGTGCTCTGTATGACCACAGAATAGGCAGTTCTGTCTTTTGGCTGGCAGTGTGCAGCGCCGCAGCTGACAGCAGGTTACGCTTTTTCTGCTTCAATTCACTTGAAGTGTCAGTCCCTTTTAATGATTTATAGAAGCTTTGGTTCTCCCTGTTGTGGCTACCTGCTCTAGTCAACTGCAAGGCTCTCTCTCGGCTGAGAATCTCCTTCTGTAAGAATGCGATAATCTCTGACACTTGCCATTCATCATTGACTCCTCTTTGCCTGTGGTACTGAAGAACAATGTTCTCTGGTATCATCTGCAGCAGGATTGGGCACAGCAAACTGCCATATGTCTCTGAAACTATGCCCAGGGACTCTAAACTTCTAATCTGGATTTTGCAATCATCATACAATTGTCTCAATGCAGCAATGTCAGTGGATTTCTTCACAGGGGTGAGATTCAGCAACTTTGTCATATGAGCGTTCACAAGATCTTTTCTTCCAAATCTATCATGCAGCATAGCTACTGCATTATCATTGTTGCTGTCTGTCAACATCAGTCCTGCTACTGTCTTTGCTGCTGCACCAGTTAGATATGTTTTCAGATAGGTAAACTTTTCTTTTTTGCACAACGTGTCGTTGGTATGAATAGCAGTCTCATACTGATTCCAAAAATCCTGCCATAAACTTATATCACCATTAAACTTTTCAATAGTCAATTTGGGTAACTTAACTGAGTGCTTGTTTGGCGATCTGTCTCCATCGTTACAGTGCGGGCCACTCGTGCTCTCCCGGCCCTTCTCGATCACTCTGTGTGCACGAGCTTTCATCATGATCACTCGTTCCTTATATTCCTCGGCGCTCGCGATCTCCGTTTCCAAATCGTCAGTCGCGGTTTTCTGTTCTATGCTTTGATCCAGTTCCAATAACGTTTCTTCTTTTGTCAATAACATGGCCAGCATTTCATGTACACGTTCAATGTTCGCATTTTCTTTGCTAACCTCTGTTTCGATGTTATGCAAAAGTCTTGTCGTGGATCCATGTATGGCTCCTCTCTTTCATACGTTCTCAAATAAAGTTACAACAGCTTTTACAGGATTTCAAGATCAAGATGCAAAACGGACCCCAAAAAATGTCATTGTTGGCTTAAAGCTAACACACAGGAGGGCTCCCTAGCCACGGGGACCTTATGGGATCCCGATACTATTCACGTCTTTGTGTGTAACAGACATTTTGTGTCAGGTAGCTCAAAAAGTTAATTCTTTAGTTGAGAATTTGGTGTTAAAAATTTGTATATGATTGATTCCAATTCTCCAGATATATTAGTTTAGCTAGTTAGTTAGCTAGCTATCTAGCTACGGTAGTTTGCTCTAGGTTAGCTAGCTAGCTAGCTACCGAAGTACTCTACCGAATCTATGGTCAATCTTCGTGTTTGCAGGGACTAAATGGCTTATCCATTAGTCACTTTTAATAAAGCCTTCTGGAAAGTATATGTGGAGAATAACATTGTAATCAGGGTTTGACATTAACATTTAGCTACCAGCCACCGTGGCTAGTTGATTTCCAAAGTTAACATTAGTCGCCAGCAGGCGTGTACCGGGAAAGAAATTCAACCCTGGACTTATCCGCTAGGACAGGCCCCGGGGGGGCGTGGGTGCTCGGGAATTAAAATATATTTGGCTACGATTCTCACGTTCTGTCTACAACTGAGACTACCTCTTAATTAGTTAATGTGCATGGACTTTACAGATGATTATATTCTTCTGAATATACTTCACATAGCATGTTTTATATCATCGCGTTTAATGCTAGTTAAGTACAACTTGGACATCAGCGGTCCTGAAGATCCCTTTAACCCGCTAGGTAGCCAGCTAGCTTGCTTGCTGTGATAACGGCTCACATCTAACATTAAAACTTGCCTCGTTTTATTTAGCATTAATAAAATAAATAAAAAAAAAAACAGTTGTGACAATGCATTATTTTACTTAGGAACTTAGGTTACTTAGGTTAGATGGGCACGTTGTTGGTGAGCTAACGCAACTAAGCTCTGTTTGAACTAATCACGACGTGACTTTGTCAGTGTCAAAGGATTACATACGAACGTGTGTCATTGAAAACTGCTGTGCAACATGCCTTAACAGTGAAAGCATTCATGAAATTATGGTATCTTGTTATTGAAATAAACATTCATTTCTCAGTCCTCACAACTGAACCATCAGATAGGCACACAGAGGGGCTGGTAAAAACTTTATTGATTTTTTTGACTGTCCACCGGCCCACCGATGCAGCGGCCCACCAGGATTTGTCACGGTATGCCCTATGGCCAGTACACCACTGCTCGCCAGCCATTTTCACCAGCCAGTCTTTGTCTCAAGTGTAACTGCAATTTATATTTTAACTAAAAAAACATGCATACATACAACATACAAACATATTAACATATGCATATAACACTTATTTTGGGATAGAAAAGGGACACTGAGGGAGTCAAATCAGACTTAGTTTCTCTATATATCTGGCCCTTTCTTCGGACACCTTGTATTTTAAAAACTTCACTGTAACTGACACTTGAAAAGGTGGTAGGAAATTCTAATGAATTTAGCAGGGTTGAGAATGCAACAGAGCTAAGGTGACAACAGGAACAACTGAATGAACAGCTGAGACAGAGGCGAATTCCATTTGCATATTAGTCCAATATATACTATGTATTGGGAGAGCCATTGTTTGTGGTGATACAAATATTGACAAAAATCACACCATTTGAAAAATGTCTGCTTCCTTGTAATGTTTTAACCCTTTAATTTCTCACATTTTGCAACATGATGCTTTGAGTCTCTGAATTCCTGGGTGAGCCAGGTGTAAGTAACATTCCTGGACACTAAGAGTAATTCTGCATTTTCCCATCATTTTGATTTTAGGTTATTGTTATTCATGTGGTCATTGACAATCATTCATTCAGCCATGAAGTCAGGAGGAGTGAGTGCTGCCCCTGGGCAATCACACCTGATTGCACAAATGAGGCAAAACTGCATGGCTGCATTCTGGCTGGAGAACCTGTGTTTATGAGCATAGGGTTTTCCACACCAAGACTGTGATGTGAAGCAGTGATTCTATTTTTGGATTCATTGATTATGTCAGCATACTTTTGATGCATTTGTTTTTCGGAATGTTGGGAATTTTTGTTTTTTATGTTAGGGTACTTGGGGACAATCGTGTGGGGGTTTTATTTCTAGGATTTTTTAAAATCAATGTCATTCTGAACATCCTGATGCAAACCTGGGAGTGAGCAACATACAAGCAATAAAGCTAAAATGGCATGGATTAGTGTAAAATCACTGAGTCTAGCTCCCAGGATATCACATACTCTTGAGACCCAGCACTCCTGACTGTCAGTGGCTGATTTCAGCTCTAATTACCAGGAGCATCCTGGCCTGTCTGCTGTGTCCAAAGTGCTAATTGTGAACCCTGTATGGACATGGCTGAGTAGAACTCGTGGCACGGACTTTAATACCCATGCTGGAGCGAAGGCCCTCACTCCACTACTAGCCTCCGCTACTGCAGTTTGAGATGAGTATGGTGCAGCAGCTCTGAGAGTAGAGCAAAGGCGGTGGTATTCAGCAGAAAACAAGAGCGGTTTGGCCCAGATAAAGCATCACAGCTCACGCTTCCTCACGGTGCGTGCTGGTGGCACTCTCTGGATGTCATGGTGGCAGTTTGCTCAGATTAAATAAATTCAGTGCTCCCTCAGCTCTACGTTAAGAGAGGGAAAAAACACTTTTCTGTCCTAGCAATTAATCCATTAACACATCCCACTGCACCCATTAAGCCTCCAAAGCCACTTACACCTTTCATTTATTACCTTTATTATTAACTTTTTAAATTGCTAGACTTGCCATTAATCCAATTCATCTTGGATGTTTTTCTCGGGCGTACAAATGAAGCTCTGAGGGGCTACACTAGGCCCTGGAGCCACAGGTAGGCTTCCCCAAGTCTACAGGCTCTATAGCCACACAGCAGGCTGCTTGTATTGTGGAGAGCTTGATGTCTGTGATGCCTGTTGAAGGCTGTCCCTCTGGTACTGACTCCCATCGGAGCTGTGTAAACCCTTCCTATTCCTTGTTGGTTAAGGTACAGACCCACATTAGGAGCTGTTTTAAAATGTTCATTCTCTGTTATCTTGGTTATGGGCTGTATTATCCCCTTCCCTGATCCGAGTGATGGTACTGACCTCTCCACAGCTGTGTCACAGAACCAGCTGAGCTCGGCCGATAGAGCGAGGGAGGATTTCCCAGAGGACTGTGCAGGTAAAGGTCACATGTCTTGTAGTGTTACATCTGTAGGATGGCGCGGTCCTTGGGGAGCATTGCTGCAATTGGTTTAATGTCAGCTCACTGACCAAAGAGATTAATTTAACAGACTGATAGCCAGACACTGTTGCATCGCAATTAGTGTGATGCACACTATTGTTATCTGATAGTTGCCACACTATTGTTATCCGATAGTTAGTGTGATTGCAATGTGAAGCATTGCAAGCAAACTATTGTTATCCGATAGTTTTATTCTTCTTCTAATTTTTCTTCTTATTCCACCAAATTTTGTCCCGCTTTTCCTTCCACAATTTTCAGATATCGACCCCAAACCGACTGTAACCCCTTCGGTCTGACCCCAATCGGTGTGCTTGTATACAGCTAAGCCGTACCCGCACTCATTCTCTGGTTTTTGTCGTTTTTTCATCCCTTTTTCCCATAGACTCCCATTCATGTTCAAAATCACCCCCCTCACA
This sequence comes from Megalops cyprinoides, assembly GCF_013368585.1. NCBI lineage: Eukaryota > Metazoa > Chordata > Actinopteri > Elopiformes > Megalopidae > Megalops > Megalops cyprinoides. The sequence continues at coordinate 3,139,608 of NC_050596.1, read as the reverse complement.
CTTTATGGCTTTCCCACTTGGCCACTTTTTACCCCACTTGGCCACCATACCTCACATGTTGCCTCAGGACAAATCACCTACGGAAGGGCAATCTTAATGCTTCAGCATACCAAGACATTTTGGACAATGCTATGCTTCCAACTTTGTGGCAACAGTTTGGGGAAGGCCCTTTTCTATTCCAACATGACTGTGCCCCAGTGCACAAAGCAAGGACTATAAAGACATGGTTTGATGAGTTCAGTGTGGAAGAACTTGACTGGCCCGCACAGAGCCCTGACCTCAACCCCATCCAGCACCTTTGGGATGAACTGGAACGGAGATTGCGAGCCAGGCCTTCTCGTCCAACATCAGTGCCTGACCTCATAAATGCTCTACAGAATGAATGGGCACATATTCCCACAGAAACACTCCAAAATCTTGTGGAAAGCCAAGTGGAAGCTGTTATAGCTGCAAAAGGGGGACTAACTCCTTATTAAAGTATATATATTTGAATACAATGTCATTACAATGTAATGGTCAGGCGTCTGAATACTTTTGTCCATATAGTCTATGTTTACATTTACATTTATTTATTTAGCAGACGCTTTTATCCAAAGCGACTTACAAAAGTGCATACAGTAGGTACAGCGACAGTACGGGGACAGGATGTGTACAGTTCCACAATGAGACAGTTCTCAGCTGAGAGCAAGGTCTGTTTGAGGACGCAGTACTATCAGATTTTTACAATTACAGCCTAAAGGGCAACTAGTACGATATACTTTCGAACGGCAAACTTCAACAACTTCAAACGGCACAATGAGCGTCGGGGTAAAGGCGGCAACAAGAGACAAAATTTAAAAGCACAATTTAAAAAGCACAGCAATTTACGACAGCACTGATGGGCGGGGGGGGGGGGGGGGGGCAGCAATTGTGTGCTGGGTCAGTCCAGGTAGAGTCTGAAGAGGTGCGTCTTCAGGCCCCGTCTGAAGGACTGGGGTGAAGGAGCTGTCCGTAGCGAGACCGGGAGTTCGTTCCACCACTGGGGAGCGATGTAGGCGAAACGCCGATGTCTGGCAGAACGAGCACCTCCTGCCTTGACCATGCAGGGAGCAAGGCGTCCAGTTGCTGCTGAGCGCAGGGGTCGGGCTGGTGTGTAGGGCTGGATGAGTTCTTGGAGGTAGGCAGGGGCTGTCCTGTTGACTGCAGAGAAGGCGAGGGTCAGGGTCTTGAATCTGATCCTGGCAGCGACAGGAAGCCAGTGGAGGGATTTCAGCAGGGGAGATGTCTTGATAGTCTTGATAGTCATAATAAACGCCTATGCTAATGTCTTATGTAGCCTATGTACTGTACTTTCTATCGTTGTTTTAATGTGAACTTTGCATACGAACAACTAAAAAGTTTAGTGTATAACAGTGTATGCTTCGACTTGTAAGCAGCAGCATCCAATCTCGTGCCTATTCCAAATAGGTTTGCTAAGTATATAGTATGGTGTTGGCACAACATCCAAATCACATAACGTCTTATTTCACAGAACATATCGTGGACATTAAGCGATGCATGGCTGTATACCAGGATCCTTTTATTTGAGGAACAAATGGGTATAGTTCCTTAAAAACAAAACCAACCTGTATCATTGCCTACTTATTAATGACACGAAGCAGCAATGTGTTTGCGTCAGTTAGCTCAGGGAAAGCTGGTTTGTAAGGTAGCTACAATGACTGACAAAACGTAGCTGACTGCCAGTAGCAACTTTGAAATTGTGAATGTTTTCTTGCTAGCCTAATATGCACAACTAGCTAGCTAGCTACATAGCTAACGAACGAGAACAACTACGTTTCTCTTGAATTGTGCTAAATTACATTGCATTCGTGAACAAGTGTTGCGGTTCAGTTTAGCTAGCTAGCTAGGTAGTGGTTAGGCACTGTATTAAAGCTAAAACGCTGTGACTGCAGTGCACATATATGAATATGTATACCAGTTATCTCCATGATTTCGGCCACCCTTCTCCATGCATCTTTTTTATTTATATCTCTGTACGTATCAAGAGACAAATTGTAGAGTATGGGGAAACCCGACACTGCCACGATAAGCTTCTCCTCCATGTTTGACTGGAACCAAAATGTTGGATCATATGTTTCAGCAACGTGTGTCACGCTGCCTTCACCATGTCGCATCACTCAGTATTTGCAGAAACCAGACCTCGAGTCTAGTCTATTTTAGCCCCACCTAGTTGGCTTTGCAGTGGTCACTTGTCTCTTGTCGCTGTAAATCGCCAACTCTCATTGAAAATGAATGGCAGCTGTTCGCTTTGTCTCTCTACTGTGTCGTCCGTGTGACCATAGGGTTAGCCATGGTGAACACTGAAAGGTCGTATCATAGTAAAAAAAAATTGATGTAACAGGTTTTCCTCTATGTGTTCATAGGTCGTTAAAAGTTAAACGAGAGAGTGACATCTAAGGGGGGGGGGGGGGGGGGGGGGGGCACTAGTAATAGCCTAACTGTCAGATTAAAGGCAATGTCAGAGCCCGTCTATTTAATTCTTTGGCTATGTTTAACCATTTTGGAAATGAACCTAGAAAACCGGACAAAATGCATATTAGCCTAAAAGATCTATCCATAAATTTTACAGATTGATATCGAATCGGACAAATTAAAAAAAAAAGATTAATCGAAAAAATGATATTTTTGCACACCTCTGCAGAATACAGAATGCCTTTATTGTCATTGTATTAAAAATACAACGAAATTGCAAACTAATCGAACATAGTTGGCTACACAGCAATGCCAGCTGTCTCAAACAAAAATAATGGTAGCATGTATTTCAGGATAGCAAGGACAACACTTTGGATACGTTGTTAATGTAACATTAACATGAATTGAAACTCACTCACCTTGAATTCTTTGAATAAATCTGGATGTCTGTCTTTGAGGTGCTTCACTAAATTGGAAGTGTTTCCTCCGTCTGAGAAGTTCGATGGCACCATTCGCATACTGGTTTTTGCAAATTTATTATTAATCCCTGATGATCTGCCTCGAATGCAAAGTACTTCCATGAACGACTCTGACTGTTTTTCTTTTCGACGAGTCGAGCCGGGGCTGTCATCGCAGCGGCAGCTGCACTTGTCGCCATCTTTCAAGTGTCGTTCTTCTTCCTTTGGCATTTTAACCGCAGGCTATAACACTTCAATATTTAGTTTATTGCCAAGTAGGTTGCCCCAACAAGGAATTTTTTTTGGTATGATGGTGCTCCATACAAATACATCACTAATTACAATGAGTAATAAAAGCAACAAGTACTGAAAAACAAACAGGCATGTATGCTGCCCCCGTCAGGTCCGGAAGAATAACATCCCTAATACCTATGGTACTGTAGAAAAACGAGTAGCGTCACATTTTCAGAATTTTGGCATCGACTTGGTACCGAAGCATCGGTACCTACGGTACTGTAGAAAAACGAGTACCGTCACGTTTTCAGAATTTTGGCATCGACTTGGGACCGAAGTATTGGTTCTCGTGACATCCTTAAACGTGAGCTCTTTTTGGTTGGTTGAAAACCAGACGTGCAGCCGCATTCTGTATCAACCGCAGGGGCTTATTAGTGCATGAAGGTAGGTCAGCCAAGAGAGCATTGCGATAGTCCAGTCTTGAGATGACCAGAACCTGGACAAGGAGCTGCGCAGCATACATGGATATGTAGAGCTTGATTTTCCTGCTTCTCACGTTACAGTGATGGTATAATCAGGATAGCAGGGTAGAATAGAGATCACTTGTGAGTCACCATGAAGCAAATTACTCAGTCTTAGGGGACGGTTCATTCAGCTGTGCTAATTATATGCTGTGAAATGCAGACCTGGCTGTAGGTGACCTTACTCTGCAATGAGCTCCATTATCCCCAGGAGCACAGACAGAAAGAAGCCATTGCATGGAGCCATTGCTGGCAGTGTCTAGTCATTCTCATTTTTTGCATTAAAAGAGAGGCTCAGGGTGAATAACATGGGTAAGAATGACTGCATGATGAATAACTGGATGATAAATGGCTGGATGATGAGTGACTGCATGATGAATGACTAGATGAGTGTTTCATTTATTGGCCTACTGTGGAAAGAGCAGATGTGAATGACTGCCATGTGAGGGAGGGATCCTTGGGGAGATGCCATGGTACCCTTGAGTTCTGCAGCTCTACACCTGTATTAGTGCGCTAAAGGCATGGTCAGATGAGACAGTGAAAAAGGTTACGCTGTTAGTTACCACTGTTAGTTAAATGGCTGAGTACGGCCTCATTAACGGACAAGCAGTTGGAAGGATCTTCTCCAATTGAGTATTTAGAGACCCTGACCCTTGTAGTTCCTGAGCTGTGCGGATGCACACTGTGAGAGATGGCTGTAAGGATGGACATGGCCTTTCGGTCTTAGAGTAACTCCCTGAGTGGCCATTGCTACGCTGTGTGACCACTAATGCCCCTTTTCCACCAAGGCAGTTTGAGGGCCGGTTTGGAGTCGGTGCCTAATCTTGAACCAGTTCTTTGCATTTCGACAGCCAAAGAACCGGCTCTCGGCCAGGAAAACTGGTTCGAGAGCAGCACCAACACTTTGCTGGCCTAGAACAAAGAACCACTATGTCAGGGGCTGGGGTCAGGATTATCATGACCAATAAAACCAACTAAAACTTTGTGACCACCATTTTTTAAAAAAATCAGAGCTGGTGTAGCGTGTAGTTTGCCTAAAAAGAAGAAGAAGAAAAACCAGAGTTTTTCAAAACAAGTTCAAATTTTTTGCCTTTATGTTTTATTGAGCAACTCACACCAATGTTACGAACGTAACAGCGATTGCTAGCTAGCTGGCTACGGTACAGGTTACAGTAGCTGGCTACCTAGCTGTTGGTCAGCTAACATTACCCAAGCAATCATAGCTGCTAATTTCTCACATCAATGATATGAACGTCTAACATAACATTTTGCATAACGTAAAGGTTTGCAAGTTGAACCGACTCCAAACCGGCACTAGTTCGCGTTGGTGGAAAAGAGGCCTAACTGTACGGTCACACCGGGAGCGGCGAGAGCGTCAAAATGCGCTCTGGCCACCCTGCCGACAACGCTGTTGAAGAAGTGGACGCTCTGACATAGATGAAATAGGCGGCTACAAGTTCCTTTGGAATGCTTGGGCTTGCAAACGTTATTTAAAGGGGCCGTAAAGCAAACAAACGTGTTGACCGGTATCTTTGTGCCGACTGACCACAAGTAGGGTAATTAACCTGAAATGTGAAGGTAAGAAATCGATCGATGAGGGAAAGACATGAACAATTATAATTACATGTTTGGTAACAAAAGAAACTAACGAAATAAACTAATTAAAAGCCATTTGTGTGGTGTGACTTTTGTATTGATGCTAAATGCTAAGTCAAATTTCAACATGCAGTTTATAGTACACATTCACTAGCCTTGGTCTTTAACATTAACGTTAATTTGTGTGTAGCCTACGTTAAATCAATCTCTCCTCCATTGTGCTTGGGAACTAATGTTTGGTGGGAACAAAAATTTACACCGTTGTGTTCTCTAGAATTCTCTAGAGTGGAGGAGTTCTATTCTGACTGGTTGCCGCCGAACCGCGTCATAGCTCATTACCATAAAGTTACCCAGACATCAACTTTATTCTGACGCCCACACTGCCCAAGATGCGCCGCCAACGGTCATGCCGCTGCTCGCCGCCGAGAGACGCTGACTCACATAGAAAATGAATGACTTCTGGTCGCTTTGACGCTCTCGCCACTCCCGGTGTGAACGTAGGGTTAGAGGACAGACTTCCTGTCTCCTTTATGTGTTGTCCCCATGATGGCTTGCTGTTAACATGCAAACACTCCTTGTTTCCCCTGCACTTTTTGTGGAGCAGGGTGGGTTTGAAACAACAGTTTGGAAATCACTGGAAGAGGAGTGAGTGGATTGAGCTTTCAGGCAATAAGCATTGCTGTCAGAACTCTGCTTTCAGCCGATGGCGAAGGCCCCGGGAAAAAATGGTATTAAAAAACCCCAGCAGAGATGAAAATGAGATTCCGACCAAGTCCCAGGATCTGAATATCTGAAACCTTCTCCTCCCGCTCCAGACCCAGTCTCAAGCATGCGCCAGGTAGTCATCATCTGACATATAAGAAAGTGATTACTTTTAAAGGTAGATGTTGTGGAGTATCGTCAGGTAAGTGGGGGAGATACAGACTTCATTGTGCTATAATAAAGACTTTTGGGTTTTTGTTTCTGACACAAAACAACCACAGTATTATTCATGACGAGAATGTAGTAATGCACAAAGCAAGTCACTAATATGTGTATTTGTATAATAATGGTAAAATGTTTAATGTGACAGCATGGATTGGTTCTATGCTGTGAGGCCTGCAGACAGCAAGAATGCAATGTTCCCCTATGAAATTAGGACAGTAAGAGGGCCCTTGCAGTGTAGTTTCAGGTAGAGGAGAGAACAGCCAGGTGCTGGTTATTGAGTTGAGGTAAGGGAACTGTGAGGAGAGAGCAGCCGTTGGCTGAAGAAAAGGCCTTTCCAAAAGGTTCTTTGTAAAATGCGAAGGATTGCATGCACTGCAGCTTCAACAGTGTAATGGACTCGGTGGCACAGGGGGCACCAATATTTTCACCTGCAATTCTAAAAATAAAATGTGTGAGTGTATACTAGGTGAAGATTGTCTAAGGGCTCATTGCTGTGCTGGAAAATGAGCCTGAATACATCAGAGGATGTTCTGAAGACCTCTGGGGTATTTAGAAAAGGAAACATATAGGTGCTGATTTTGGGGGGGGGGGGGGTTCCATAGTGAGAGGAGCTGTTATGGATTCCTTGTCTTTTTAACTTGGACTTCTGGTTATACTGTAAATCATGGTTTCTTTTCAGAGGATCACCTTGCCTCTCTAATCCCTGGTCAAATCGTGTGGGCCCTGGTAGACCACATTTGCTAGGAGAAGAGCTAACATAATGGTCCCCCCTTATCCGCGATTTCGCTGACTGCGAATTCAGTTACCCGCGGTCAACCATGGTCCGAAAATATCAAATGGAAAATTCCAGAAAAAATAAACAGCTCTGAGTAGCGTGATGAAATCTAGCACCGTCCTGCCCGGGACGTGAAACATCCCTTTGTCCAGCGTATCCACGCTGTATACGCTACCCACTCGTTAGTCACTTAGCCCTTTCGCGCATACAGTCACACCGGTGTGGTTAGCCATTTACCGCACACTAAAACTGGTGCGATTAGAACACTACATTGGAAAAATTCCAGCTAATTTTAGCTTTGAGGAAACAGCGATTTAACGTTAAAAATATAGCAAATGCTAATTGAAAACTATGACAAGCTTAATAACGCTAATGAAAATATAACGAACCATGTGACGCAAATTGTGCACTACATAGCATAAAAAATAAGTTATGTGCAAAAGGTTTAGTAGCCATCTTGGTTACCAGATCGACTGTCGTGGTATCGCAGTGCTTGTCTTCAAGTAACTCCTCAAAAAAAACTTTATCTAAAAAATCAATCCTGTATATTGTTATAATTGTTCTATTTTACTATTAATTATTGTTGTTAATCTCTTATTTTGCCTAATTTATAAATTAAACTTTATCATAGGAATGTAGGCTATGTATAGGAAAAAACATAGTATATATAGGGTTCGGTACTATCCGTGGTTTCAGGCATCTGCTGGGGGTCTTGGAACATATCCCCCACGGATAAGGGGGGACTACTGGCATTTCACGCTTGCTACAGGTTCTACGGCTGCTTGCAATATCTGCAAAGCCGATGTTTCGAGGGGTGGCGGTAGCACTGCAAAATATAACACAACCAACTTAATCAAGCACCTCCAGAAGCATTATGCCAAAGAACACGACGAGTTCAACCAAACAAAAAAAGGGACAAAGACAATTTGAAGAAGCAGTTAAATTTGTCGGGTGCATTACAAAGATGCAAGAAACTTTCCAGTGATAGTGTGAAAGCAACAAAAATAACAGAAAATGTTCTCGAATTCATTGTTCTGGATGAGCAACCCCTGACAGTCGCTGAAAACGAGGGCTTCAGCCGCCTGATTGAACCACGGTACAGTTTGCCATCACAGAAATATTTTTCTGAGACCATGCACAATTATTTATTATTTTAATAATACATAAAAATTCAGTAAATTTATATATATATCGGTATCGGGACTGAAAAAGTCGGATTGGTGTAATCCCTACTTGTGGGTATAATTAGGACCAGGCCTGAGTGAGTGTTTCTTCACTCCTGTAATCATCTTGGCTTGTTCTTTGTCTTTTTAGCACCCTTTATCAGGCCTTTATTGTTAGCTTTCGAACATTGGTGCATATGTCAGCACTTCATGAAGGCCTTAAGTAGAGCTGTCAAAAGGACAAGTGTAAATATGGAGAAGTGTTTACAGAATGGTGGTTGTGACCTTTGCCTTAATATATGAGTGCTGCCTCCTCTGCTTTTTTTTTTTGTTCCCTCTTCTCTCAGTGGGTGCACTTTTTGCATACAGGGTTATCCTAGATGGGGAGAGTCTGCATGAGGTGAAACACGATTGGCAGATAAGTGTAAACTCTGCCCACTGTGGGTACATGGGCATACAAAACAAACACACCCAGTGTTTATGAGGTATGGCTGGAGATAGTGCTGGGCAGTATACCGGTTCATCCGGTATACCGGTTTTAATTTCCTGTATGGTCTGAATTTTTTCATATACTGCCATACTGTAGCATAGTTGAAACAACAGCTGTAACGCTTCAGTAGGCAGCAAATTATAAAATGTTGTTTGCCGCTAGAAGCGCTACGGAGCGCTGTGCAGACTGTATTGAGAGATGACCCTATTAACTGTGTGTACCCTTCATATTAACGGCTATAACTTTATAACACAACAATTAATTACCCACAACTTACTCTCTTTAACAGGGCAAAACACCATGGCACACAACAATTTGAGACACACAGGGCAGAGCCGGCGCCAGCAGAAAATGAATCGGGGGGGCAATTGAAATGCAGTGAGGGGGCGGTGACTTAACCCAAAAAATTACGCATGCTGCACACAGCCATACAATTGTTAAACAAGTGCATTATTACACCACACACACACACACACTCACAGAGAAACAAACCTCAGGGAACACATACCATCCACACACCATCGCATGATAGCGACTCTGAGCTTGATTTCAACAAAGCCAACAATGTTTACCGATTTAAAGCAAGTGAGCGCTTAAAGTAACAACCATCAGGTCAAGTCACCCATACAACACTCTGGAGAAGCCTCTGCTAATAAACACATGCAACTGGAAATTGAGAATTAGATTCTACTGTAGAACAGAATCTAACACAGGCAGTGCAATGTAGTAGGCACATATTGTCCTGTAGGCTGGCTATTATAAAACTAACAAAATTATTAGTGACATAAACAATAGGCTAACACAATAGGCCTACCCAACAAATATAAGTATCCCTCGACCAACCTAGCACTCCAAAACATGAAAAGAATATTCAGTCCTACCTTATTTCAGTACAGTTGAAGCCAGGGAGCGTTTCTAGCTATTGAAAAAATCAGGGGCAAAGTCAAGTTTGCCTGGGGCTTGTCTCTTTTTTTTTTTTTTTTTTTTGCAGGGAGCTCAGCATCGGTAGGTTGGGGAGGTTATAACTACCTTTATAATAAATATTATCACACCTTCGGACGCTGCAAGTCAAGTTTGGTAATTAAAGTATATTTGGCTACGATTCTCAAGTTCTGTCTACAACTGAGACTACCTCTTAATTAGTTAATGTGCATGGACTTTACAAACGATTATATTCTTCTGAATATAGGCCTAATTTAAATTGATGTAACTAAATTTAGCTCCGTTTTGTAATTTGAATTTTGTAACACAAGAAATCTATAATGTGACACATTTAAAAGAAAGCTTTGGGATTACTTGCCACTTAATTATTCAAATTGCCATTCTTGTTAATTAAACAATCTCATGCTGTAGCTTTTGCAACAGCACACAAATTTCAGACAATCTGCGGTGTTTTTTGCAAGCATAACCATTTATCGTTTACGCGATTGGTGTCAATTAGTCTGTGAATTATTTGTTTTGTTAATAAAGGAGGATAAAGGGGTACAGTTTGAAAGTAATGATAGATTTAAAGGTAGTGTTTCCCTTTAAAGTTTTCCCTCCCGCTTTCCCTGTTTCCAGCTGAGCAGCCGCCACTGTGTAACACTAATAATTTTACGTTTACAAAATTACACCGCCAAACGGCATACTGGGTACAACTCACTAGCTAGCCAAGTAGTGTAACGGTCTGTTAACAGCTAGGAGAGGCTCCATCGCTATGATAGATTAAAGAAAAGAAAACAGAGATGGAGGATGAAGAAAGTGAGACCGGAGATGCACCAGAAGAACTTGTGCTCAAGAGAGGAGCTGTGTCTGCTGTTATAGTCTGTAGAACTGTCTTAACATATTTTGTTTTGAAAAGGAAGCAATGTTAAAGTTGTTGGCATATCTATTTTTTAAGTTCTATTTTTACTACGTTGCAGTTTGCACAAAAAAATTGTTTACATTTTGCAACTGTTTCATGCATACTGATTCCTTCATATATTGTGTCATTTTGTGGGGCCAAGCAAACCCTTTAAGTAATCAAAGCCTTAATTATATGCTTGAAGAAATTAAAATGTTTTTATATTTTATGACCTCCTGACAGTAGAATAAGCCACAAACCTATATAAAGGCCCAGTCATGCAAAAAAAACCATTATATACCATGAAACCGCCAGAATCTTAAAAAAAATACTGACATACAAATTTTTGGTCATACCGCCCAGCACTAGCTGCAGGCTTGAAGGAGGCATTTAAGGACTGTGTCTCTGTGTCTCTAAGGACTGCGTCCCTCGCTGTTCCATGGCTGTGTCAGTGTCGTGGAAACCAAGGACAGCAGTTTGACCCTGTGGGTAGGGAGCCAGACTTGTAACCAGAAAGTTGCAGGTTTGAATCTTGCATTTGACATTCTGCTGTGCTCTTTAGCAAGGCATTTATCCTGAGTTGCTTCAGGAAGGAATCCTGTTGTATAGGCAAAAATGTAAGATATATAAATTCTCCTATGTAAGGCTGTCTATTAAGCCAGAAAACTGCTGTAATTCTGAATGATTCCTTTTAGTACTGCTTGAATCTGACTTGTGTTCACTTGTGGGGGATTTTCCTACAGTTATTTTCTCGGTTGAGCTTCTCAGCTGCTGCTTTCTCACCGTGGTTGATTTCCAGCCAGAGAACAGGACAGTGCTGTGCGTGGCTTGTCAGCGAGCAGAACCCTCCTGCTGGTCATGAAATGACTCACTGAGTGCACCCCCCCAGCCGCCACCCAAAGCTACCACATCAGTGAGTCAAATGGAGCATCTGCTTCTTGGGAATGTATTTACTTCTAATTCCTTTGAAGATGATGAACCACACCAGAAGGGAGCAGCCCAGCCCTCCCCCCATGACATCACAGAGGAGGGTCAGATCGGCGCATGTATACCACAGACACCCTGGCAATCGCAGCAAACAGCACCACAGTCTTATGTTGATTGAGGTCTGTGCCAGCATGTAGCTGCCGTACTATTTTGGATGCTGCTCAGTACAGATGAGCCGAAATGTACTCTAATCATATTGTACTTTGCACGCTGTCATCCTCTTTTTCAAATGGTTGCACCAATGTTATCGGGATTGTGGTTGAAGTCCAGATTACGTTACGTTACATTTGCTTAGAGGATGCGCCTGTCCAGAGTGAATTACAGACCTTCCAGCTTTTGCACGTTATTCATTTATACAGCTGGATATTTACTGAGGTAATTCAGTTAAGTACCTAGGCCAGGGGTACAGTAGCAGTGGCCCACCTGGGAATTGAACTGACACCTGTTTGGTAAGGAGGGATGATACTAGCCCAGCTCCTTACCACTATGCCACACTGCTGCCCCCTGTAATGAAGAATCTGTTTGCTGCAGTCGGTCAGCAACATAGTAAAACACAATTTGCGGTGTACTTGCATTGGCAATATCACAGCATTAACATGACAAGCATAATAGCATTGAAAAAGTGATTTGAATCCATCCTCACCTGGGCACTAGAGTGTAGCGTAGTGGATGGAGCAGGGATTGCAACCTCAAGGTTGCTGGTTCAATTCCCTTGTGGGGAATTACTGTTTGGTAAGGTATGTACACAATCTACCTAATTGTCTCAGCTGTGGAAATGGATAATGTAAAAATTGTCAAGCAAAAAACCTCTGTAATCACCTGTGACCATCCTGTGCTATATGCACAGGGATTTGCACAGGTGGAAGTGGTAATTAGAGTCCTGCTGTCTTGTTATTTCAGTTTTGTACATGTATGTCTCCTGAAACATTCATCAGTTGGTACCACACAAGCCCAGATCGGGTCTGTTACTGGCAGCCTAAAAACCAGAAAGAAGAGCAAAGTGTGTTTCAGTAATTTTAGTGTCTTCATTCTATGAGAATTTCACATGGATGATAATTTCATGCATTGTTTCTGAGACTTTTCTGGTGTGGAATACCTTGTTAGCAAGCCACTTCTTCCATTCAAGCACTGCTTTCATATCATACCTCTAGGGTCCTTCACACCGGGGTCAACCTAACCTAGGGGTCCCTCATACAGCTCACACACCGGGCACGCCTCCGATGGCCTCGCAGCCAGCCATCCCACTTCTGACAGGCAACTAATATGATACACCTTCAAACAGCAAACTTCAACAACTTCAAACAGCGCAATGAGCGTCAGGGTAAAGGCAGCAACAAGAAACAATTTAAAAAGCACAGCAATTTACGACAGCACTGATTGGGGGGGGGGGCATTTTTTAATACTTTAGTAGGAGACATTTTGTGACATGAAAAGTTTCTTTGGAGGGTAGTGTTTCAAGAACTCTAAATTAGGTTCTACTGAGATTTGAACTCAGATCGCTGGATTCAAAGTCCAGAGTGCTAACCATTACACCATAGAACCCCTTGGAAGCAGGTCCAGGATGTTCACACTGAATACAGTGAGAGCAGCCATGCTAAAATCCACTATCGGAGTGAATTGCAGAAATGTATTGCAGTGAGACTGGGATGTTGAGAGCTGGGTATGATGCCTCTGAGTAAAGGACACTGGTAGTGGAAGAGTGGGACGTGGGAGCGGTGGTGTTTGAGGTGAGTGCCGTGCCCTGGACTGGGTGGCCTTTTGTGTTGTAACGGCTGGTAAAGAGGCAGGCCTGAAATGCTGACATGGCCGAACCGACTGCACGGCTTCCCCCTCCCATGTCCCACCCCTTAGTGCCAGGGACATCTCTGCCATGGGTCAATGATGATGTCATGTTTGAGCAGGACTCCGCTATGAGTTGGCCACTTCCTGCAGGCCTCTGATGCTTTGAAGCTGTAACCCCTGGACCCCCCCTGAGCCCCTGGGATTGAGGCTGCTCTGGGATAGCATGAGCAGGATTGGGTTTGCCTGATGTCTTAAATTGATGTTTAGTACATTTGGGGTCCTCAGCAGAAAAAGTCTGGGTTTGCCTAGTGCTCCCTGAACTGAGCATGCTCTCGAAAGCACAGAACAGTTTTTCAAAGGCAGGGTTTGGCTCTCCGTTCATCTTACTTTGGTATGATGCTGCCAGCTGCAGTGCATCCCCAAACATTTACCCAGAACATTGGAGAACACTGAATTCTTAAAGCTCCATGGTGCTCCAAGACATACGCTATTAGTTTGTGGTCCACTCTGGGGATCACCTTAAATTACTTTGACCCCACCAGTTGGGTTTGCCTTGCTTGCACATTTGATCTAAATATCAGCCCTAGAATTGAGGTGGGGTAAGCCAATTTTGTTCCAATAATGGAATTGAAATGGAGAGGAAAAAAATTATTGTGGCATTGAAGTCAGTGGCCTTCACACTGTTGTAAATAACACCCTGTGCAGAAAGATTGATCACACAGGGACTGTTTACTGGCATTTAAATAAATACTCCAAATTCAGGCTTGATGTTCTTCAGAGTGACAATCCTTCCATTGCCTGAATTTATTATTAAAAAGGTGGATAAAGGACCTTGAGTCATGAATCATTGAATCACTGAATCATGAATCATGGAATCTGTTTGAATTACAAGTGCGTATAATCTGTTTCTCGTTAGAGGAGGTCTCAACTGAAGTGTGATACAACAGCAACAAGAGGACAAGAGTAATGGAGTTTTACCCTCCTTGTGCTGATACTGGCAAGCAACAGCCAAACCCTTACAGGCTCAGTGCCCGTGCACAGGGGACTAAAGAAGAACTTGTAGTAAAACACAGATTGTTTTCATAGATATGGATGGAAAGGGTGTGGATCATTGATGAAACCTGATCCTCCATGTCTACTGCCCACCCTGCAGTTCTTCTGTGCCATGCTGAAGTCCTACTGCCCCACTCAGTAGATACACAAGTGAGTATTTATTGCTGGGCAACACGGAGCTGTCAGGAGAGCACCTGGACCAAGTGAAATATCCTGAAGACCCTATGCTCCCTGCTGTGCTGCATTCCTGCCAGTGGAGGCTGTCACCAGCATATGCAGGCCACTGAGCTCACAGCTCCACCCAGGAAGTGGGGCAGGTTTAAGAGCTCACAGCTCCACTTAGGAAGCAAGGCGGGTTTAAGAACATCTAGTTTGGCACCACTTCAGTCAGAGGCAGCGATTCTGGAGAAGGATTTCACTTGCATGTTGGAGGAGACAGTGCCATTCAGCCCCATTTAGCAGGCAATGTGGAAGTGCTCTTTTAATGATCAGAGTATTTCTACATCTGTCTTCTGCTGTAGCATTTTTATAATTAAAGTGCTGTTTGATTTCCATTTTAAAAATGTTGAGTACCTTTGAGCATGCTCATTTGCATTTATAAAATCGGGTTTGCTAGAGATACAGATCTTACCAGCAATAATTGAATCCTTTATCAGATATGAATGTCTGGTTTGACTTTGTATGATTTATATTCCTCCTTGTGATAATGTGCAGCTTTTCAGTGTGAGAGGAGCAAGGAGAATACAAAAAGACAAGACCAATGTCATTTTGCAAATACCCTGCTTTCTTTTCTTCCATTGCATAAACCATGAGTTATAGTGTGACACCACAGACCAGGACCAAGACTGGCATTCTTTCATGATTGGTCTGTCCATGTGTGAGAACTGAGTGGTGTGTGTGACCATCACTGTCCTTTCTCAGTGAAGCAGGGGCTGTTTGTGTTGTGACAGCATCCATGGTGGTCTCCTGGTAATACAGACTGCATCTTGGATTTCCTGTGTGCAGAGGGTCAGCTCATACTCAGTGCCTTTGCCATTTCCTGCCGTCTGCCACTGCCACCCCCCCTCTACTAGGTCATATCTTTCTCAGCAGTGAGTCAGCAGGGTCAGTGGTCACATGGCTCACCTGAACCCAGAGTGCACTGCAATCTGAGAGCGTGGACACAAGCACAATCTGCACACTGCAGCTGGGGTGGAAACTGACACCTAACTAACACAACAAGTACCACACACACACGCACACATACACATGAGCATGCATACACACACACATTTGCATAAATACACCTTTGCTACAACTTTGCTGAATTATGCTTGCTCTTATGTCAGCCATGCTCTTCCCAGTAGGATGTGTAGAGTGTCGAGTGAACCTTTTAAGTGAGTGCTTATGGGAGTGTAAAGGAATGCAGCAGAATGGCGAGGAAAATGACTTACTAACATGTACAGTTATTGTCATAAGACTCTAGTATTTGTGTCATTTTATGGTCATTAAAGCAAGCTCTATTTATTAGGGGTCCAAGCACTGAAGGTGCTGGAACCCTCTTGTTTTTACTCAGATTATTATTATTATTATTATTATTATTATTATTAGGGGTCCAAGCACCGAAAGTGCTGGAACCCTCTTGTTTTTACTCGGATTATGATTAGGGGCCAAGCACCGAAGGTGGTAGGCACCTATTGTAATTGTTAGAATCTTTCATTATTATTATACTTTCTCCTCTAGGAGTCTATGGCAGCCCATAGAACCCCTTGGTGGATTTTTATGAAATTTGGAACATTGATAGAGGACAGTCCAAAGTATCCAGGCATCAAATTTAAGGTCAATCCATCCATTCCTGTAGTGCCACCAACAGGCCACATTTCAAGGTACATTTCTGCTTATAACTTTTGAACCATTTGTCCTATGGTTGTGATCTTTTTTCCCCTGAATCCTTGGATCATACCGATTCAAATGCACCCATTGGTGTTAAAGTCAGCCATATTGGAATTTCCGCCATTTTGATTTTTTCAAAAAACCTACTTTTGCGAACTAGTCCTAGACCGGTGATCCTATCATCACAGTAAAGTACCCTAGCTGGGAAATTATAAACCCTCTGTGTCAGCCATTTTGTTTTTCCACCATATTGGTACTATCATTTTTTCAGTGGTTTTCTATGGCAGGCCATAGAAGCCCTAGGTAGATTTTGGTGGAATCTGGTACCCTCATAGAGAACAGTGCAAGGTATCCAGGCACCAAATTTAAGAGTACATTTTTGCTTATAACTTTTGAGCCGTTTGTCCTAGAGTTGTGATCCTTATTTCCTCTGAATCCCTGGGTCATGATGAATTGAATAGACTCATCCACTGTATTGGATTTTCAAAAAAAAAATCATATTTTCAATTTTTAGAAAAACCTACTTTTGTGAACTAGTCCTAGACCGTTAATCCTATCACCACC
This sequence comes from Megalops cyprinoides, assembly GCF_013368585.1. Lineage (NCBI taxonomy): Eukaryota > Metazoa > Chordata > Actinopteri > Elopiformes > Megalopidae > Megalops > Megalops cyprinoides. Next base: position 3,122,913 of record NC_050596.1, on the reverse strand, counting down.
AAATTTGGTACGTATCATTTACAGAGGGCTCTGACCAAAAGTTATTCAAAGAATTTTGCTAGGGTAAATGATATCGTCACTGTCGTCCAATGAAATGCCATGGTGAAGACACCAAAACAGGAAGTGAGTCATATCTCAGCAGTGCTTTGTTGGACTGATGCCAAACTTGGTACACTTTGTTAGTATTAGGAATTCTGGGTATGCACCAAGTTTCATGAAATTTGGCCACTTGGGGGAGGTATATCATTAAAAAACCACATTTAAATCCCCATTAATCCTGCACGAAAGCAGATATTTCAACTAAATTTCTTGTGCTTCATCAAAGTTAAGGATCCTCACTGGGAACTTATGAAATCTCCGCATCAGCCATTTTGTGTTTCATCCATCTTTGATTTTGTCAAAAACACATTAAGAGTTGTAAAAAGATAGTTGCCAGGTTGAACAATGTACCCACAAATTCGCCCGTGAAGGCGCCATAAAGGAAGAGTGGCCATATCTCTGCAATGCTTTTGTTCATTGGCATGAAAGTCGGTCCACATGCTTACCATGGGGCCTGAGTGGCACACACCAAGTTTAGTGAAATTTAGCCACTTGGGAGTGCTATACTAAAAAACAGGTTTAAACACCTGTGTGTCCATTTACTTAGATTTTAATGACGTTTTGTTCCAATGGACATCAAAGGCACTGACCACACAAAGGAAAGCAGATATTGTGACCAGTTTTTTGTAGATCATTACATCATTACATGTCAGGTCCTAACTGGGAAATGAACACATAGTTCAATGTCCAAATGGCATGGCTGCTAAGATACAATAAGTTTGTGCACTTAAAATAGGCACATCTCCTGCACCTTTTGACCTACTGCCACAATTAATACACTAAATAGTGTTGAAGAAACACTTGAACTTTGCATATTGGCCTGAATGTAAGACAGGGTTTTTTTCCTCCTACTTCAGAAATTACATGTGATATGTGGGGTTGTCTTACTTCAGAGGACTAGACTTAAATGTCATTATACATTAACAACAGCAGATGGCGCCATTTATCTGAGATTGTTCAGTGATATTAGAAATCCCAGTGGACTAGTTTATTTTTATTTTTATTTAAATAATATATTCATTTGAAAATGTGATTACACTTTATTTTTATTTAAATGTGGCAATTTCATCTAAAATATGTAGACAATATATCACCGTACCTTGTTTTATTCAGTGTGTTTTATTAAATTGAAATCAAATGAAATGTTTTCTTTAAAAAGTAAGATTTGATCTTCAAAAAGTCTGTTACCAAAAACAGGTGTTGTAAATTGGGGGTCCTTTTCTACTCATGGACATGTTATTATATTCAGCTAATATGGTATACTCTCTGCCTTTTTCCCACAATTTTTTGATTTTTTCCAAATACCCAAAAATTGCTCTCCTCCAACAGCGTTGACATTTCTTATTGCGACGTCCCAAGAAGGCACACTGCATTTTATGGCACTGCTTATGTTTAAGCTTGACATATATGTAGTGGGAGGCAGTACAGTGGTGCAAATGGGTAGCACTAATGCCTAACAATATGGAGGTTTCAAGTTCAGGGTGCATCTGCATTCAGTTTGTACCTTGTCCCTGTGTTTAGTGTGGCACAGGAACACAAAGCAACCCAGTAGCACATGCTTTCTTTTGTCTCAGATCAAAATGCACACAATTCACTGTGAATTATTCAGGCCTGTACAGCTCTTTATGAGGCCGTGGGTCAGTCTCACCAGCTACACTGTGTGGGTTTATATTTTTAATAATGCCAGTAAAAAATGAACCAGTTTTCCAGCTGCTTACATATAAAATTATTTTTACTCCTTGTAAACAGAAGTGCTGCTTGAGTCCAGGAGCGTAGGCTAAACACAGGTGTTCTTTGGGAAATTCTAGTTTGTTGCAATAGATGAAACATAATAGAACACAAGGCATTTAATTCTCCACACAGTGGTCTCCTCTGCCTGAATGGAAGACAGCAGCACACTGGTTGGACTGCTTGGACTGTGTGTTTTATCTCTGTCCTTTGGAGATGGGAGCTTTGGGGAGAAAAGCAAGCAGAAAGTGGACTTGTACAGCTGTTTGCTTTCCTCAGCTGAAGTTTTACTGCATGTTTTCCCCCTCCATCTTTTCAGCAGCATAGAAGAACCCTAAACTTAACCCTAACCCTTCTCCCCATCACTGCCTTGCTGCTGGCCTTCTTTATAGTCATGTTTGCACAGGGAAAGCTCCACCACAAGGCCCATGTGAGCCTGTACAATATACATATTACAGTCAGCGCTGGTTAGACAATGCTCCACCACAAGGCTCAGATGAGCAGTTAATCCTACACAAACTCTTTTGGTTCTCCAGATTCTGAAGACTGCTGCAAGGGTGGGGCTGAATTCAGGTCATTCTCTTAGCAGCTCTAACTTTAGTTCATTCATTCACTCTGGGTTACACCTTAGCAGATATGCAGTGAAATCAAATTGCATTCTCTTTGCCTCCTTGTAAATGCAAGAGCATTCTTGTTTTTTCCCAGTTAGCTGAAATGCAGGAATCATCTTCTCAAATACTTTTGTCCATATAGTGTATATATATAGACATAGATAAATAATATAAATCTATAAATCTGTGCATTTGGTTTGTAAAAGCACTTATTATGTGCCCTGCGGTTGAGTTACAGAAAGCCTAAGCGGGATAGAGGAGACGTTTTTTAGGAGGGGAGTGAGAGGTCGGTTTGTTTTTGGAATGGATTTCCCTTCAAGGCATTTGTCGCTACTGTAATAAGCGCATGACAGGAAACCATCCCCAGCCAGTATACACACACAAACCTATATATATATATGTATATATGTATATAAACATATATATAAACTTTAACTCATTACTGTTTTAACAGAAATTAATCATATTATCAAGTTTGACCGCAACTTACTTCCGTAATTCCAGCGCGGATATTTACCTGGCTGAATTACTGAAAGGCATGGCAAACACAGATGTGCTGAACGGCAAATTTCATTTTAACCCTTTCATTTGCGTTATTAAGTTTCTTATAGATTTCAGTTGGCATATGCTATATTTTAGAGTTAAATCGCTGTTTCCTCTAAAATAAAATTAGCTAGAATTTCTCCAATCTAGTATTCTCATCGCACCATATGCGCTAAACGGCTAATCACACCAGTGTGACCGTACGCGCGAAAGGGTTATTTGCCGTTCAGCACATCTGCGTTTACCACAGTCAAACTTGGTAATATGATTAATTTGCGTTAAAACATTAATGTGTTAAAGTTTCGCGATTAATCGCGAACGAGCATTAACGCGTTAACATTGGCAGCCCTAATATATATATAAATTAGAATTTTATATAAATTAGAATTAATTAGGCACATGCACGCGTTCAGCCTGAAAGAGGCGGCCAGAAAGGACTAATGTCTTTGGTTGGGGCAGACACATACCAAATGTTCCACTGGAAAATCTTGCAGCTTTTTCTGATCTTTAAGACATTTCAGAGCAGTGCTGTTCAGAGCACTAATGTGTACTAAATGGGTGTAATTAACTGTCAGCATGACTTACAGAGGCCCTGAAATTTCCCAGCCATGTGGTTACAGTTGTGAGGAAGCAAGAGGGCCGGAAATATAAGACATCAAGAGAATGAATTTTGTATCTTTGTGCTTGTGTATGTGTATGCATGCATTCTATGTGTGTATGTTTGTGTTTCCAGGCGTCTTGTGTTAAAAAACAGGGATAATAACGGTGGAAAGAGATGTCGACTCATTCATTTAAAATTTGGTGCTCACAATGCACTCATGAGCATTCCATAAATTAAGATGGAATGTTTTATGAGTTACACATTTGAAAAGGAAGTGGACAGGGTTACCATGGGGAGACGCTAGTTTCCTCTCTGGTGTTGGCAGTGTCAGGATCAGTGCCACAATTGCTCTCTCTCATGAGGGGTGAGTCTTGGCCCCCTGTGGCTGGCTCACAGTGGAGCATCTGTGCCCATGTCGGGGCGATTGGGTAGCAGTACACTGAGTGCCACTTGAAGAGGAAACAGCCTGTCTCTGTGGTAACTGCATGTGGCATAGAGTCTCACCAGAGACTCAGACTGGAGTAAGCACTTTAGAAGGGTCTCAGTGTTGCTCTTTCTGTTTCTCTCTCTAAATCCAGCTCTGTTCCTATCCCCCTTCTCTGTCTCTTCACTTCTCTTCTGCAAACTCTATTCCTCTACTCTTCCTCTCTCCCCCTCACTACCTCTCTCCCCTCTGTCTCTGCAGCCATCTTTCTCCCTTACCCTCCCCATTGGTTCAGATCACAACATTGCAGTCTGAATCTTACTGTTCTTCTGGTTGTCTTTTAGTTTGTGCCATGTTTCCACATATGTGGCAGCCAAAATACTGCACTCTGGCCTTTCCCCTACAAGGTTTGGGAGTGTGTCTCTCACTGAAAAGTTTTGGAACTCATGGCATCTCTTCACAATTTGGGGGAAGAATTCCATTCTTAAATTTGAATGTTGATTACTATCAAACAGGAAATGTAGTTCTGTCTCTACCTATCTCTACTGGTAGCTTTCTCATCACACCCCCCTCTCTCACTCCCCCTCTCTCCCTCTCTCTCTCCGTGTCTGTGCGAGAGGCTGTGGAATACATTACCAGACAGTCTGTTGTTTGCCCACAGCCTGGTCTCAGATGGGTCCCTGGATTTGTTTTATTTATTGGTTATTAAGCCTGCAGGGCCATATGGAGTGGGCTTCTGGAGGCTCCAGCACATGAACACCTCAGCAGCTCTACACTTTCCATAAGCTGTTTGAACAGGTGATTAACATGCTGTAGTGTAATTATCTCCATTTACATTTTTACATTTACATTTATTTATTTAGCAGACGCTTTTATCCAAAGCGACTTACAAAAGTGCATACAGTAGGTACAGCGACAGTACGGGGACAGGATGTGTACAGTTCCACAATGAGACAGTTCTCAGCTGAGAGCAAGGTCTGTTTGAGGACGCAGTACTATCAGATTTTTACAATTACAGCCTAAAGGGCAACTAGTACGATATACTTTCGAACGGCAAACTTCAACAACTTCAAACGGCACAATGAGCGTCAGGGTTAAGGCGGCAACAAGAGACAAAATTTAAAAGCACAATTTAAAAAGCACAGCAATTTACGACAGCACTGATGGGCGGGGGGGGGGTGGGGGCAGCAATTGTGTGCTGGGTCAGTCCAGGTAGAGTCTGAAGAGGTGCGTCTTCAGGCCCCGTCTGAAGGACTGGGGTGAAGGAGCTGTCCGTAGCGAGACCGGGAGTTCGTTCCACCACTGGGGAGCGATGTAGGCGAAACGCCGATGTCTGGCAGAACGAGCACCTCCTGCCTTGACCATGCAGGGAGCAAGGCGTCCAGTTGCTGCTGAGCGTAGGGGTCGGGCTGGTGTGTAGGGCTGGATGAGTTCTTGGAGGTAGGCAGGGGCTGTCCTGTTGACTGCAGAGAAGGCGAGGGTCAGGGTCTTGAATCTGATCCTGGCAGCGACAGGAAGCCAGTGGAGGGATTTCAGCAGGGGAGTAACATGGGAGAATTTGGGCAGGTTGAAGATCAGTCGGGCAGCTGCATTCTGGATGAGCTGGAGAGGGTGGGTGGTGCATGCTGGGAGGCCTGCAAGGAGAGCGTTGCAGTAGTCCAGTCGAGGGAGAACTGTGGCCTGGATAAGGAGCTGCGTCGCGTATGTGGTTAGGAGCGGGCGAATCCTCCTGATGTTGTGGAGGAGGAATCGGCAGGTCCGTGACGTGCGAGCAATGTACTCCTTGAAGTCCAGGTTACTGTCGAGGGTGATGCCCAAGCTCTTTGCTGTCCGAGAGGATGGTATTGTGGTGCCATCGAAGGTGATGGAAAGGTCATGCAGGGGGGAAGGGCCGGCTGGGATGAAGAGGAGATCCGTTTTACTGAGGTTCAGCTTCAGGTGGTGGGATGTCATCCATTTGGAGATGTCAGCCAGGCATGCAGAGATTCTTTCGTTGACCTGGGGGGTAGAGGGAGGGAAAGAGAAAAAGAGTTGGATGTCGTCAGCATAGCAGTGATAGGAGAAACCATGCGATTTGATAACTGAGCCAAGAGAGTTAATATAAATTGAGAAGAGTAGGGGTCCCAGTACTGAACCCTGTGGGACTCCTGTAGTGAGGGGGGTGGGTGCAGAGGTGGAGCCTTTCCAGTAGATCTGGGAAGATCTACCAGTCAGGTAGGACATGAACCAGGAGAGGGCAGTTCCAGAGATGCCCATCTCAGACAGCTTTGATAATAGTGTCTGGTGGTTGACTGTATCGAAAGCAGCAGAGAGGTCGAGGAGGATGAGGACAGATGACGAGCCGGAGGCTCTAGCCGTGTGGAGAGCCTCTGTCACGGCCAGGAGTGCAGTTTCTGTTGAGTGTCCAGCTCTGAATCCTGACTGATGGGGGTCTAGGAGGTTGTTCCTGAGAAGAAAAGGGGAGAGTTGGTTAAGTACTGCACGTTCCAAGGTTTTAGATAGAAATGAGAGAAGAGATACCGGTCGGTAGTTTGTAACATCGGATGGGTCGGTAGATGGTTTCTTGAGGAGCGGTGTGACCAGAGCTTTCTTGAAGTCTGTGGGGACAGTGCCAGAGGTTAGTGAGGAGTTGATAAATGAGGAAAGAAATGGGGCGATCTCACCGGATATGGATTGGAGCAGGGTAGAGGGGATGGGGTCCAGAGGGCAGGTTGTGGCGTGGTGGTCTGTGATGAGTTGTAGTACTTCCAAGTCTTTGAGCGGCATGAAGGAAGACAGCTGGTTGATGGAGTTGCCCGTGGTGGTCAAGAATGTTGTTGAGGGAGAGAAGGAGTCCCGGATGCTGGTCACCTTTTCCTCGAAGTAGACCCTGAAATCATTGGCAGAGAGGTGGGAGGGGGAGGGAGGAGGAGGGGGGGTGAGGAGGGTGGAGAAGGTGGAGAAAAGTTTTCGTGGGTTAGTTATATTGGCATTGATTTTGGATTGGAAGAAAGAGGACTTAGCTGATGTTGTTGCGGTGGTAAATGCTGTTAGCAGAGAGTGATAGGCAGCCAGGTCCACAGAGGATCTGGATTTCCTCCACTTCCTCTCAGCAGCTCGCAGCGCAGTCCTGTCGGAGCGGAGGGAGTCGGTCAGCCGTGGGCATGAGGGTGATGGTCGCGATGGTCTGGAAACAGTAGGGCAGAGAGCATCCAAAGATTGAGACAGACATGTGTTGAGGACTGATGTAGCAGACTCAGCAGGCATGATGGAGAAGGAGGGAAGGGGAGGGAGGGAAGAGAGAACAGTAGAGGAGAATGCAGAGTGTGAGAGGGTGTGGAAGTTTCTTCTGAAAGTGAAGGTGGGGGGATCAGTAGGGGGGTTGGGGGTGGAGGGGATAGTGAGGGAGAATGATATGAAGTAGTGGTCTGATACGTGGAGGGGAGTCACCGTGAGGTGGGTTGTGGCGTAGCTCCTGGTGAACACGAGGTCGAGCTGGTTGCCGGCCTTGTGGGTCGCAGGTGATGGTGAGAGGTTGAGGGCGAAGGACTGGAGGAGGGAGATTATGCTGGCCATCGCAGGGGTTGCAGATGGGATATTGAAGTCTCCCAGTAGAGTCAGTGGAGTGTCATCAGGGAGGGAGCTCAGAAGAGTGTCGAGCTCATCAATGAAGAAGCCGAGGGGACCTGGAGGGCGATAAACAACAACAATCATGAGGTTTAGAGGATGAGACACAGATATGGCATGGAATTCAAATGAGTTAATAGAGAGAGTATGGAGGGGCAGAGGAGTGTATCTCCAGGATGGGGAGATAAGCAACCCCGTGCCACCTCCTCTGCCTGAGACCCGTGGAGTGTGAGTGAAGGAGTATGAGGACGATAGGGCAGCGGGGGTGGCGGTGTTGTCCGGGGAAATCCAGGTCTCGGTGAGTGCCAGGAATTGGAGCGACATGGTCTCAGCGTAGGCTGTGATGAATTCAGCCTTCTGAACCGATGACCGACAGTTCCATAGTCCACCCACCACTGAGAGCACCTCGGAGGAGGACAGAGGGGGATAAACCAGGTTAGTCGGGTTGCGTTTGCGGAAGTTGTATCTCCTGGAATGAGAGGAAGAGTGGATGAGGATAGGAATGCGGCACATGACTGAGGAGTCTGGTGATTGAGAGGAAAGGGGATCAGAAAAAAAGTGACCACACAGGGTCCACACAGTGACCCACTCCTTCTGCAGTGTCCTCATCTCAGAAACGGTGTGGCTCTCTTGGTTGTGTGAGCACTGGGATGTAGGTATGGCTGTGTCACTTGTTCTGGAGAGTGCTCCTAGCTCTGGATGAGCGTGGTGGGTCACAGCCAGGGGACTATAGAACACACGGGATAAGGAAATGACCTGGGATGCCTGTTTGACTCGTGTATGCTGGCCAGCATGCAGACCCTATTTACATTTACATTTATTTATTTTATGAGACTTCATGCCAAACACGTGGACAATGGACTTATTTATGCATCTGATTGCAATGATTTCTGTCAGAGCTTGCTGGGAGAGGGGTCAAGAAGGAAACCTGAAGGCTTGTAGTTACTTTGTTGGGGTAGTAGATTACAAAACCTCTTTAAGGGTGTACTCACACTAGGCAATCCGTACCATGCCCGAGCACATTTGACCCCCAAAGTCCAGTTTGTTTGACTAGTGTGATCGCTCCGTACCGTGCCCGGGCCCGCTTGAAGAGCTGGGCTCAGGCACGGTTCAGTTGGACTCGGGCACGGTACGCATCAGTGTAATCGCTAACCGTGCCCGAGCATGGAACTCGAACAAGACGTCAATGATGCGACTGCCTCATTTAACAAATATATCTGTTACAGCAACAGTTAGCTGGATATCTGTTAGTTACACGCCCAGTCATAATAATTTCTTTAAACCATCATTCGATTAGCTAGCTGACTTCCTTAAATACGACAAGCTGGCTACCTCCAAAATTCGATTGGTTAGTTCTGTAGATCTATACCTAAAAACAACTCTGTGGATCCCCACATTAGCTTGATTACTAGCAAGCGAAATAAAACTAACCATACTTCACGTGGCGATGTAAGCATTGCTGTTGTCAGGGGCTTAGTCAGAGTATCACAAAGGAAGCAGCCAACCTGTTAAGTAGCTATTCTTAAACAAGCGTTCAGATAGGTAGCCTGTTAGCTAACTAGCTATGTTTATCAAATCTATCGCTAGATAGCTAATGTTAGCTCCCCAGCCAGTTAGCATCGATTATGCAACGCAGCGATTTTAAGTTAATTGTGCTGCACGTATATGAAAATTTGACGTTGACGCTGACGTTAAGGGAGGAATTTGGAGCTGCTTTACTCGCAGACTGCAATTCACGTTCATCAATAAGGTGAGAACCAGACCCGTTATTAACCCAAATATTCTTGAGTGAATTAAAAAGTGTACTATCCAAGCAGTAATAAAAGATGCTTGTTGTTGTAATGATGACAGTAGTGCACACACAAGTAGTAGCCCTAACTGGTTAACATTAGCTAACATGTGATTAGGCTACTGTAGTCTGACACAAAATATTGGTCTGTCCCTTAGCATAATGACTGAACCGTCAGCTGCCTCCGTAAAAATATTCTTATACGTGCAGCACGATTAAATGAAAACCGCTGCATTGCATAATCGATAAATCTATAAAGCATGTGAAAGGGCCGTGTGTCACTCCAAATAAGCCACAAAGTAAGTACAATCATGAACTCCATTGTTGCATCGTGATGATGTAAGCGTGCTCGGGCTCGGAACGTTAAGCGCAATGTTAGCGCAGGCCAGCGGGGGAGTGGGGAGGGGGGATGATTGTGCTCAGGCACGGTACAAGGCAACCAGGCCTAGTGTGAGTACACCCTAATTGTAGTTCCCTCATAGGGGTAGTTGATAGAGGAACCTGTGATAGTTTCTTTGTATGGCTAGTGGTTTAGGGAACCTGTGTACTTGTAGTTTTTCCATCGGGGTGGTAGTTTGGGGAACCTGTATAATTATAGTTCCTTCATAGGGGTAATAGATTGGTAGCCTGTGTACTTGTAGTTAATTCATAGGGGTAGTAGACTGGAAACCTGTCATTCTTGAGGGGTCAGTAGAGAGCCCAGCTTCAGACAGGCTGGTGAAACCATGGTAACAGCCCCATCTCTGACTCTATTTCAGAAGGACTCCATGAAAGATGACAGAGGAGGTCATTGTCATTGCCAAGTGGGACTACACGGCGCAGCAGGACCAGGAACTTGACATTCGGAAAAGCGAGCGGCTCTGGCTGCTGGATGACTCCAAGACGTGGTGGAGGGTGCGGAACGCTGCCAACCGGACGGGCTATGTCCCCTCCAACTATGTGGAGCGCAAGAACAGCTTGAAGAAGGGCTCGCTGGTGAAGAACCTCAAGGACACCCTGGGTAAGTGCCAAACACTGTGTGTGTGTGTGTGTGTGTGTGTTTATGGGTAGGCGTGTGTGTGTGTGTGTGTGTGTGTGTGAGGGGGGGGGTGGCGGTGTGCGGGTAGAAGTGTAGGTGTGTGTGGGTGGGTTGAAGTGTAGGTGTGTGAGTGGGGGGATGGGTGTGTGTGGGTGGGTGAGTGTAGGTGTAGGTGTGTGTGCGCGAATGTTGTTGTTGTGTGTATGGTGATGACACTTCAAGAGGAAGTCCTTTTACATGGCTCAACACTTTTCCACTTATTGGACTAGGCAGTTGTGTGATGGAGGGTGTCAGGTTGATACTTTAAAATTGGTATGTGGGATGTGATACAAAGACAGCCCAGTCACGTAAATGCATGCTTTGGAACTGGCAGTCGAAGCTTCTGTTTCTGCGGTGTAGAAGCATTCTGGTTTGTTGGGTTCAGACAGGGTTGTGTCTGATGATGTTTGTCTTGTCTGGACACCCCCCTATCCATACCCACTCCATCTTTATTTGCTCTGAAATGGGTGTGCTTGTCCTGTCCCTCGCACTCGGCTTGAGAAGAGCATTGCGTTGTTACTTACAGAGCTGTGCTGGAGAAGACAGTTGTTCAAACACACATTGATATGTCAAATTTTGCAGCGGCTCTGGGGGATTTCTCGCTCGCCCCCATCAGAGCTTATTGTCTTCCAAGTGTTAAGCACTATCTCGCTACCATGGGCAATGCTGGTCGACTGGAACCTGGGAATAGGATGTGGTTCCGATAGAGGACTGGCGGGTTTGGCCCAGAATGGCACCCTTGCTGCTGTCTCTATCATAGGTCTCTTTCAGAGCAATCTGCCTGGATTTGACCCGGCTTTGGTGCCAAGGTCTGAATTTGAACACTTGGAATGTAACTCCACATCCAATTCGTGCTTCTGCGAGCCATCTGTCCCACAGTCCCCCCTGAGACCGGCTTCCAAGGCATCTCGTCAGCAGGCAAAGTTGGCAGTGACTCTGCCGTGACTTCACAAGTGTCCCCAGCGCAGCTTTGCTCTGCCATGGCAATATGGTGAGAACCGTGACAGCAGCAGTACCTCTCCCAAACAACTGTATTTAACACCGTATTCACCATCTCCTGTTAAACCCCCCACTGTGTTCTCTTTCATACACTGCGTATACTCCATATCTTACCACATCCACGGGCACAGTGCTGTCTTCCCAAAAGAGCCACTGCCAGCACTGTGGCCCTAAGACACGACATCGGTCTGATTCACACAGTTGTGCGTGTGAGTTACAGATACCAGTCAAGCAGCTCCAACAGGTAGACAAGCAGCCAACACCACAGCAGGAAGGATTACAAGTGCAATCTCCGTGTGATGTACAGACGAGAAATCGGGATGTCCTGCTGCAAAGATCTGCAGCAGTGTGCGGCCCACCGAAGGGTTAATGCAAGGTCAGGAACAGACAGCCCATGAGAGATGATGGGTACTAAATGTTACCTGCTGGGGCTTTGACATTTATGAATGCACAAAGCCTTGAAATCCAAGCAAACATATTGAGAAGAGAAATGATTTGCTAGGGGTTTTGGGCCATTAGTCACAGGGCAGGTAAAAGTCCCTTTGCCATCGATTTGAGGAGCCTCTCCCTTTGATGAAGCATTTCCATATCCGAGCTGAGGAGTAAGGAGCAGCAGTCTTGGTTTCATGTGCATGTGGGACCCCCCTGCCAGGCCCCAGCGGGGAAACGTCCTGCGCCGGGAATAATGGGCCTTCTCATCCAGGTGCCTACGGAATCTCACCTTTAATGCAACACCAGTGTTCCGTCCAACAGGTTTCCAATTTCCAGCCTCACCAGTGCAAAAGAGCGTGGAGGTCACTCTGATGGAGGTGCAGCCTCATAGTCCTGAAGAATCACCCAAGCCAAACGCCACTGGTGAGAGAGAGGCAGCCTTACCCAGGGCATTTACGCAACACAAAGGAGGAGTGGATGAAAGGTTTACATTCAAACACCACTCTGAATGTTTGGGTCAGAATCAACTGGGGAAAAAAGAGCCATGTTTTCAGTTCTACTGTCTATTGCATGGTAGATAGATAGTATTTTTTGACAGCTGTATGCATATGTGTGTGTGTTTATGTGTGTGTGCGTGCTTGCATTTGTGCGCATGCATGTATGTGTGTTTGTGGGGTGGGGGTGGCTTAGAAGTTGGTCTGGTGGGGGTAACTTTAGATAGACAAACGCTGAGAAGGTCACCATGACAGCCAGTGCTCAAACCTGAGCCAGCAATATCACTGGAGGAGAACAAAAAAAGCCAGAAGACTGTCAGACTGCAGGACGGAAGAGACAATTAGGGGCTGAGCACAAACCACGCAGAGCGGAGGGGGCAGTCTAATGCCCGCTAATTCTTGATGCTGCTCCCTTCCTCTCTTGGGTTCTGATTCAGTCCTCCAAGTGACAGCCGTCAGGAGAGAGTCTCTGAGACGCAGTATGTACATCCCCCATCAGCAAGCCGAGAGAGGGGGCCAGCCCCTCAACCCCATCAGCGCCAGGATATTCTTACCCCCATCCAATGAGCTGATCACGCACACCCACACAAATTAATGAGGCTCAAATTTCAGGGGATAATCAGGAGGAAGAAGATATAGTTCCTCTCCACTGCATCTAATGAACTGTCCTCCAGATCCCAGTCAACAGCAGCGATTTTGCATGATGAACAAAACCTCGTCCAGGTTGGTGCATGAACAGTGTTGATAAAGCAGGTAAGGGGGAGTGGTGCTGAGTAATTGGTGTTTTGATACCTCTGGGTTTGCTGTGGTCTGATCAATACTTGGCTCCCACTGAGTTCAAGCCTTTATGTCTTTGATTTACATCCGTCATGTTAGCGAGACCTCAAGGTCACACCAGTCAAATTATGGATTACCTCTGACTGCAGTGGAGAATGTTGGGGGAATATGACTGTGCAAACCTCGGCAGAGCCTCACACACATGAGAGCACCAATGACACACAGATAAAGAGGTATATTCTCTTTCAGTAGGGTGTCGACGTGGCTGGTCTCTCTGTGATGCGATGGTGTGTTGTCAAGTCGCAGCTGCTGCCAACTATGCCACACATGCTGATTGGATGATATGTGGTCATATGACATTAATGTGTCCGTGGCACTAGATATCCTTTTGAGGCAGCTCCCCTTGTGGCAGCAGGAGGAACAGCCATTGTGGGATTTTATTGCAGTTTCATGATGCAGGTTGTGCTTAATTAATGGAATGACTGCCGTGTATGGAGCTCCCTTCATGCCAATGTGTTTGGATTTGGGGGCGCATATTCTGTCCCCACCCACCCGTAGGGCAATGTTTTCATTCATGAATCCCACCCCAAAGGACTCCATATTAGCGCATAGTTATGTATAATTTACATTTTAATCCAGTTAGTATTACCACTTGCAGGCAGTGTTTCTACATTGATTTCGGTTGTGAATAGCTCCCCCCCCCTTCCCCAGTGCTAGTGTTTATTCGTATCTGGGTATCATATTAGCAGTGTTTATCGCATAGAAGCACTCCTGAATGTGTGGAACTGTGTATGTCCAGCTAACTGCTGCCAGTGATGGTGTGTGTTGATAATGTGAGAGAATGTAGCTGGGTGTGTGTGTGTGTGCAGGGGGGGGTTACGAAAGATTTACATTCTCGAGGAAGTAAAGAAGCAGACGAGACCAGGCACACAACGGTGCTGGTCACAACAACACCAGTGCTGGGCTGTGTGAATATTCATCTCAGCCAGTTTGGGTCCCTGGCCTGAATGTGTATGGGAGGATCTGGCCAAGGAGAAAATGGCTCTCTGTTAAGCCAGTCTTTCAGGGTTTTTTCCCGTTCTTCCATTACACTTTTGATGCCAGCCCCCCCTAAGGGCCCGGCTACGACAAGTTTAGAAAAGGAAATAAAGTGACTGAAGAAATAAGCTGAAGTCCCTTTGGGATGTGGGCCTTCACTGCACAGTAGTCCTTTCAGATCTGGTGATCCTTTTCAGCTGGTGTAGTGCATGGGTGGATCAAATACATGGCAGGACTTTTACTTTCTGAAGCCAGGGTGTCCACCTCTGCTGTCGTGGTGTTTTTTCGGATGAGTTTTAAACAATGGTAGCCTGTTTAAGTGACGTACTGGCACAAGAGCACTGTTCTTATCCAATCGGCAACTAGTTTCAACTTTCTGTGAGGCGGTGCCAGGAAGTATTTGCAGGGACTGTATCAGTTGATTACTGCACAATTGGCTAGCGTGCATTAAAATAGATGGAGCATGGATGGTTTCCCTGGCACAAAAGGGGGAATAACTATTAACAAAAACAAAATAAACTAGAGGTCGCAAGCTACCTCAGATGCTTCCAAGCCCCAAAGGTGTAATGCAATATATTACATGGAAAAATGGTATCATGAATAATATGTGCAATGTTGTAGTGCTACGAATAAATGTTAGTCGACTTTAAGTAATAAAGTATGTGAGAGAGAATTTGTAAATATCATAAACAATTAATATTTATTAGTAGAACTGTAATGTATAAAACGGGGTACACTTTGTTTTAAAGTTTTTTTTTTTTTTAAGTACACAAGTACTTAAAATATTAGCAGCCGAGCTAGCACCCCACCACGTGATATTAGAACTTGCGCTACACGATGAGTATTGCAAAAACAATGTAATCATTCGAAAAGTGCATGGACATTAACTTAGCTAGCTTGCTAGATGAGTGAAGAATAGTAATGCTGATGGGACCGTTCAAATCAGTGTGGAGAGTCGGGTTAGAACTCCGGTGCTGTAGAAGAAGGATTCCAATCACCAGGCCTTGTTACCATAAAGGGTTCCTTTATTTAGGTTTGCTGATCGAAGCTTGAGGTAGTGACAGTGTTAGCATTGAGACTCGAGGTATTGAGATTTGTGTGGTTTCTATAAACAAACAAAGTAAACAGAATACAACAAACTTAATAAACCCAAATACAAATCAACTTAAGCATACATATGAATCGGTCCGCATTAAATACACATCCGCGCTGATATCTTAAATGAACTCAGAATAACATGACCCTATATTGTCTTAGCATGCACCTAAGTAGAGGTTATCTCTATCTGGTTACTGGTCCACGTAAGAGGCGCGTGAGCCTTAGTGCGCATGCGCCAGTATAAAGGAGAAATGGCATAAACTTTGCGCATCTTACTATTATGCACAGAGTACACGTATGCTTAATTATCTTAATATACGGCTCGCTAACAGAAAAGCGATCTATTATCTTTACATCGCGATATTTATGCCGTCTTACAATGATCGCTGCAAACCGTAAACATGCTAGCATACATGCTGCGATCTCTCACTGCTTACTTACAGAACTGTGTAAAGGACAACACAGAGAACAACTTACGGTTTACATCGACGCACAAATCCCAATGTAACTAGGCTAATTGTTCCTACACTGCTTTATTTAAGCTCTTTAACTATACTCTTAATGAACTCGCGGCTCCCCCTGCTGTTCGCGAACTTGTTTTTCTCAATTCTTAAGCAGGACTCTGGAGGCACGCCTTCTGCTGGCCAGTGATTGGCTTCTCAACTCCCACAGTCTTAAAGGAACAGTCGGCCTTTTTAACAATGAGCTTTCATTCATTTCACCATCCTACCAAGTTTGAGAAGCAAATTTTATGTACACAAGTATTTAAAATATTAGCAAGCTAGCTAGCAACTTACCTAGCACCCCATTCGCTACGCGGTGATTAGAACTTGCAACACGCATTATTTTATAGTGACAATCATAACAACATTTGTTCAAACACCTAAACAAGTGCGCTTCGGTTTTACAAAACTAATTCATGAATGTATTCACAGTAGGCTACTAGCAAACCGGCAAACACCTACTACATTCTGAAGCATTTTCATTGCAGTGAAATTAATGTAAGAAACTTTGGAAACATATCTTGCTTAGCCTATTTAATTCAACCGTACCGGCAAGGTGCCAGACAAATACGGTGAAATTCAAAATGTTCTCATCTAGTGTTTCTGCTTTTTCCAATGATAAACAGAATTTAACACAGGATCAGATGCAGCTGAGTTAAGGGTATTTAATTTTAGTGATGAACGGAATCTAACTTGCTTTTCACCTACGTTTCCATTTAAAAATACAACACAAATTATTTTATACTGACAGTCATAACAAGATTTGTTCAAACAGACTTAAACAAGCGCGCTTTGGTTTTACAAAACTAGCTAGCTAGCAACCTAGCTAGCACCGCATTCGCTACACGACGAGTATTGAAAAGAGCGATGTAATCGTTCATAATGAGATGACTGCAGACATGGATGACAACATTCATTGTCCTACCAAGACACAATAGTTAGCTAGCTAGCTAAGTCGCTACGCAGTGATACTATGATTTGCAATGTGTATTGAGGAGGAGAATGTAATCATTTGTGCGATAAGCGTGAGAGAGAAGATTTTAAATTTTTTTTTAACCCTTTCGCACATAACTTATTTTTTATGCTACGTAGCGCGTGTGTTATGTTACATGGTTCGTTATGTTTTCATTAGCATTATTAAGCTTCTCATAGTTTTTCCGGATAACACGACGCGCCCCTTAAAAATGACGTTCCACCAATGAGCAGAAAGGGGCAGGGGCGTAGCGAGCGCTGGTTGAATAGGAAATAAAATGCGCTAAAGAAACGTGCCTTTGTGATAAACTACAGTCGGCCTTTTCGACAGGGTTGCCAATCTGATTTCAAGTGACGTCATATAAAAAGATGAAATCGTGTTACACACTATCAAAACCGATTCCTGACAAGCTTCGCTTTGGAAAAAGCACTAAAACACTACTCTGCCAAGTTTTTACTTACAATAAACTGCTAACCATGGAAACAAACCGTGGCTATTTCTGCGCAGGAACCAGTGTTTAAACTGATGGCTAAAATGCATGTTTTATTTTGTTTAGTTTGACCCGATCTCAGTAAGGAAACCAAACTATTGCAATTTCAGTCACACAAGTCAGTGCAAAAATAATTATTCCAAAACTGGCAGCCCAGGTTAGCGGATTCTGTCGTATTTCCGACCAATAATCTGTTGTTGGTGTTATTCGTTAGCCAACGTTACTATAAAACAAAATTATCGTTCCGAGCGACTCTGCTACCATATGGGGACATTTTGTGATGTGTAACTTAAGCGTTGCTCAATGTAAACTTAATATCCAATATTTATTTGTTATTCAGTGCTATCACTATGATGTTTAACGTTATATTTTTCTCAATTTTTCAAGATGAAGTCAAATTTCCACTCTTGATTACAAAGGTGGACAGTACAGCTGTTTTCAGCTTCATTTTCTAAAGCACCTTGAGTTGGATGCACTTTCTGTCAGAAAGGTGTCTTTCCTTTTAAATATGTTTATGCTCCCAAGAAGAAGCATATGGATGTTTTATGTTTTTGACAATCATCACTGCAAATTAATAAAATTACTGTTAGGCAGATTAAAGAGTAGTGTTTTTATTATTTTGAAATTTTATTTTAGATTTAGAATGTTAATTTTCTATAAAATATATTACATTTTAAAGTAATTTCACATAACATCAACATTTATTTTTGGCCCATGGCCCTCCATCCAGATTAATGAATTTTTGGCCCTTCATAGGAAAGAACCCCCCCCCCCCCCCTATTTCTATACATTTGGCCCGCCAAAACAAAAAACAGAAAGAAAAATAAAAAAAAGTAAAAAAAAAAAAACACAGTACGAAACATGGTGGGCTTGGAAGCATAAAAACAGAATGAAAACAATATGCTTTCCAGCCCATGGGCTTGGAAGCATAAAAAGAAAAAAAAAACAGAATGAAAACAATATGCTTCCCAGCTCATGGGCTTGGAAGCATAAAAACAAAAAAACAGAATGAAAACAATATGCTGGGAAGCATAATAAAAAAAAAAAACAGAACTAAAACAATATGCTTCCCAGCCCATGGGGACTTGGAAGCATAACAAACAAACAAACAAAAAAAAAAACATTGGTATCGGCATCGGCTATCAGCCAAATTGTTATTTTAAACATCGGTATCGGCCTGCAATTTCATAATCAGTGCATCTCTAATGCGCAGTCCTTGTTGGGAAGGGATACTCTGTTGGATGTACAGGCTTCACCTGGTCATTGCTCCGTATCCCAGCACTCTTGTGGGCAGAGCTCCATATAACAGAACACTCATGTAACTGGCCCCATTCCCTTGCACAGGAAATGACCTGGTGCTATCCAGACACAATAGCCCTGTGTCCTCAGTCCCCCAGGGGTGTCCTGCTGATGTTGACCCCTTCATCACAGCTAATTAAACGGCCAGCTAGTTGTCCACGTCTCTGGTAGCTGGAAGCAAATGGGAGGGAAAAAGGACAATAGCTGTCAAACACAGGCAGTTAAAACGAGGCATGGAAGAAAGAGCAGTGAAAAAGCCGGGTCAAAATCAGAATGGAACACAGTTGATCTGGCTGCAACCATTCACTCCAGCATGACTGGGAAAGGCCATGGGAGATGAGACAGTCTCCCTCCTCCGTTGCCTGCTTATCGGCCTGTGAATGAGTCCAACTTGTGCATGGAGGCCTCATCTTCCACTCCCTCTCCCTCTTCTGACTCTGATTGAAAGCATTTCTTAATGGCAGCATATCAGTGGATTAAGTTGAGCTGTTTTTGTTTGCTTATTTCTCAATACCTGAAAAGGCTTGTCTGTAATTAGGGAAGCTGGTGAATTCTCTCTGGGGTCCTTTAATGGATGAAGCAGTGTAGGCAGTGTAGCATAGTGGTTAAGGAGCAGGACTTGTAACTGAAAGGCTGCCGGTTCAATCCCCGCTGGGACACTGCTGCTGTACCCTTGGGCAAGGTACTTAACCCACAGTTGTCTCAGTAAATATCCAGCTGTATAAATGGATAACATTGTAAAGAACTGTAACCTATGTAAGTCGCTTTGGATAAAAGTGTCTGCCAAATGAATAAATGTAAATGTACACGCACTTCTTTTCTGTTGTGGACAAGAGACGAGCCACATGGGATTACTGTGTCACGAAGAGCCCACACACTCTGAACTCTCCCCTTCCCTCTCTGTAGTCTTGCTCACTCATACACATTCCCCCCTTCTGTATCTCTGCCTGTCTCTCTCTGTCACACACACGTGCACACACACACACTCTCCTCTTCTAGTCTCGCTCATTCACACACACTCAGCCTCACTCTCTGTCTCTCTCACAATCATTCTTCCCCGCTGTATGTCTACCTTTCACTCTGTCCTTTTCTCTCTCTCTCACACACACACACACACACACACACTTTTCCTTTTTTCTCTTTTCACTTTCCTTTTCTTTCCCTCCTCTCTCTCTCTTTCTCTCTCTCTGCCCCCCCCCCCCCCCTCATGAGTCAGATCAGTTTAGAATATGTTGTGTGATTAAGAAATAATCACACAACATATTCTAAATGTTACTTCATAATGTTACTTCAGTTAGGCAGATACCCAGATTTTAATGTTATAATAATTGTACATAAAATAAAGAAAGGAATGATAAATAATTGCTGTGCCTTTGGTGGGAAGGTTAATGGGACAGGAGACATACATTATGCACACATAATGATATGAATGAATGTGCTGTCTGAAGTGTTTGAAATACAGTGTGTATCCAATATAAAGTATGCTCTGCTGGAAAAGGCAACATTGTGTTGGCAAAACAGATGCTGTTTGTCTCACACACCTGTAGACCGCAAGCTGCAGCAGGAGCTGACGGAGGTGGGAGACTATGTTTTAGTACCAGCTCATGAAACTTACACTCCTCTGTCGCCAATCACAGGTGGAGCTGTTCAGACCTCTGACATGGTGCATTTAAGCAGCTCTCAGTGGAGAGAGAAGAATGCTGCTCCTTTCTTGAACCTACAGCCCCTCTGAATTGGAAATGCACACTTCCTGCCACGTGCCAGGCTTTCATCCAGGAAAGGTGGCTCTCCGTGTCACAGCTCCGGCTATCCACCTCTAATGGGGACATGTGTCCTGTGTCCTGTGTCCTGTGTCTTGTGTGCCTACGCTGCATGGATATGTGCTATAGCACATTCCGCAGGCCAGAGTCAGCTGCCGTCTTTACTGCATTGCAGCTCTCACTGATCTCAGGTTATGTGCAGGTGACAGCAATGTTAACTACAATGTCTGTCTGTTGCCACACTGTCCATGCAGTGGTGAGCATGTGTTTATTGATTAGATAAGGTTTTTCTTTCACAGGCCTACAAACCTACACTGGATAGTCCTTTATTTGGCATTGTGGTAATGTGGCGGTTACTATAGTACAATCATTATGGTGTCATCCTTGCTGTGCTCTGCCTAGGTGTGCCTTCGACATGCACAAATGTTGCTCTTCAAGAACACAAGAGGTGTTTTGATGAAACTATTAGCAGAATCTTAGGAGACCACTTTAACCCTTCCACACGTGACTTATTTTGTGCTATGTAGAGAGCGTGTTACGTTACATGGTTCATTATGTTTTCATTAGTGTTATTAAGCTTCTTATAGTTTTCACTGCCACATTTGCTATACTTCGTAATGTTAAATCACTGTTTCTTCAAAGCTCAAAACGTTAGCTAGGGTTTTTCCAAACTAGTGGTCTAACCACACCGGTTTGACCATACATGCAAAAGCGCTAATCACACCAGTGTGACCATACGCTCGAAAGGGTTAAAGCAGTGGTCCAAGCTTGGAGATTTCAGTAGCAGATATGAGCTGAACCACTTTGATCTGGGAAGCGTGTTCTCCCAACTTGTGTGTGCCCATTAAAGGATTACTCAGAGGCATCTTTTAACACAATCTGTATGCAAATATGAGGGCTGGAATCCCTTGGTATTTAAAAGCAAAAGAACAACAGGTCTGATTTACATAAGCTTGTGGATGCTTTATAAAGCACCACTGCCTTGCTATTGTAAGGAACATTGCAATCCCAGTGTTGATAGGGAACGAGCTCTGGCTTCAGTAAAATGGGAGCACCTGTCAGGGAGTGTTTGCTGAAAGCATTCACTCACAAGAGGGTCTTGGATTCAAGTCTCACTACTGTCATACTTGTGTGTATGCACTTAAAATTTGCTCCTGAAAATATGCTGCTTCAGGCTCATCCCTGTGCTGGTGATTACTGTAGGAAGGATGATTGGTGGGCAGAGGGGACGACGGCTATGAAAAAATATAATTCCTACTTTTTTGGGGTGGGTGGGGCAATGGCCACCTGGCCAAGGTGAGTTTACAGACAATTGTGATGGTAAACAGGTCAGGGGTCATATCTGTGAATGCAATAAGGAACCTCTACTCTCACAGGCTGTCTTCACACCGGCTTTTTGTTTCATAACAAGTCAAACAAATAGGAGTAAGACTTGAGCTGAAGTGTGTGGATGCCAGATTGATCGCTCCTTCAGGCCAAAAGGGGAAAGAGAGTTGTGCCTACCCAGGGTGATTTCTAGCATTGCCAGCCAAACAAGGAGTCAGGAAGGTGCTAAACCTTAAATGCTTGCATAAATACCCAGCAGTTTAAATGACTAGGTTATTAAGTAAGCTTTGATTTAGGGGATCTGCTGGAGAGATGAATGAAAATCATAATTTGAATGAAACCATTCTCATTATGACTCATTATGCTCAAACACTGTTGGTGCGTATCTGCTTAGTGTCAGAGTGGGTTTTCTTTCCCAGCTGTGCCATTAGTGTCTGTCATTAACACCTGCAGGACTGGTTCAGTCCCACTGACATTAAGTTGAGTCGAAAGCCACGTGGTACTCTGCCTCACTCTCATGCTCCCACTGTGTTTGAGGGCTTTATTTGAATTTAGCCTTCCACTGCAAGACAGTACAGCATGTCGTTTTAAGTGGTAGTTTCTGCTGTTACGGAGAGCGCAAAAGCATCCATTGATGTCTGGTTGAGTGGAGAGGTGGAGTCTCTGGGGTATGTGTGGTTTGATTCTGTGAATAGGTGCTGCCACTGGCCTCAGACGCATCTTAAACTAGCTGATCCTGTAGAAGAGTGTGGAAGCAGACCCACGGGGAGGCGACCCACACTCATGAGAGGCTGGGGCTTGGCTTTGGGACCTGCTGACTCGCTCATTTTGCAGCTAATTGGCTGATTGATTAGAGGCCCTTTGAGTTGACAAGCGCAGAGCTTTGGAGAGTCTCGCTCACTGAAATGGTAGCCATCAGGCGCCATGGGCTAATGTCCTGCCTCATTACAGAGAGGTTTTCCAACCTCTCTCTCTGGCTTTGCATCTTAAAAAGACTGTGCTTATAAAAACAGAATATAATACAAAAACTACGGTCTGCTACCGATAAACTTCTGTCACACGTCTCTCAGCAAAGGATCTGGAAAAAGGTGTGATTTTTACTTCTATTGCAAATTGGTCATTTCCAAATTCAAATATTGTCTTACAATGTGGTTGAAAGGCAAATGGACTGAGCTAGGCTTCAAATCTCAGGTGGGTTGTAACTGAACTCTGCACTGTGTCACATGGGATGGAGCTCTATCTCTGAGCCGTGATTAAACACCTCTCCCTGGCAGCCTAGCGTTCCCCTACCAAACATCACCACATTCAGGCCTCCCCGCCCTCTTCGCCACAGATATCACACAGTTTACCACAAGCCTTACTGTATTGTACTCTGAGGTTCTCTGAGAACTCAGTGTTGCCACTGTGATAATATTGCAAGCCTGTAAAAGCTTTGACTATTGTCCTAAGCTCATGGCTTCCAAAAATAAGGAGCGTGCTCCCGCTGTAGAGCTGAGTGTAAATACAGGAGATGGCTCCTGAGCCTGAGAGCCTGCCAGGAACGCTGATGTGGAAACCCTGACAGAGGCTAAGTGCTGGCATTTTGCAGCGCTGCATTCCACCTTTCTCTTGCTCGTTCCCACAGCTCTCCAAATACATTGGTGCAAAGTTAAAAGTAGTGCAGTGACACTGGCATTTGTGAGAACCAGCACAGTTAAGATGATGAGCTGAGGGAATGGCAGGAAAGCATGCGTGTGTGTCTCCATGGTGGAGATAGCCCACGTGTGACTGAGTGGGGCGTGGCAGAGGGTGCATGTCACATTGGAAACGGAGAGTGAGAGCCTTTTACCTTACGCTGCCTCCAAATCTGTGAAGCATTCACCTCAACAAGCTCATTTGCCTTCTGACAGAGAAACTTTACATTGACAAGTGGTACTTTATAACTTTTTTCGTGTCAGCCATAGATTCAGTTGGTGTTCAACATCCTGAATTGTGATTGTTGGGTTGGCAGCTGGTGTTGTTTGTATGTGTGTGTGTATGTGTATATCCTGCAGGCACTCCTTTGAGCAGGCCCCTACTGCAGCTCTATCTGTGAGAATTGTGGGTAAACACTGACAGCAGGCAGAGCATTTCTCTCTGATTTATTTATGCTTTTGCCTGTGATGGTTCCACAGCCTCCCCCAGCCCTGAAAGCTTCCTGTGTGTGTGTGTGTGTGTGTCTGTGCATGTCCGCATGTCCTACCCTTGGCAGAAATAATCTATAACACTTTGAAAGCAGTAAAACATTCAGTCTGTGAGTGGGGAGTATGTTTTTCATGAGTATGTAGTATGAATATACTATGAAGTGAATATAATAGTGATAATGTATTTTGCCAATCACAAGTACTGTTATAACTGTTTATAGTTCTCTGTTTACGTACTTAGCAATTTTACTTAATTGCCAGTAAAATGTTTTAATGCCAAATAATCAGGTTAGCAACTGAATGGAAATCAACATAAGCGCAGAAGGCTGACAGAACAGTATTTTTCCCCGTTGTCTCCTAAAGGAGAGCAGGAACATGCAATTGAAGGTGTTGCCCTATGCAGGCCTACACAGTGTCAACATGTTGGAAAGTTCTTTACTTGTAGTGGGACCGAACACTAATTGATACTGGGCACCTACAGTGTGTCAATTCCCTCTGCTGCTCTGTGCTTCTCTGAAGGGGCTCTCCAGCCCCCAGCCTCAGTTAAAGCTGGGCCCTCTGAACCCCCAATTTTCCCTCTGTCAGATTCTCTAAAATCAACTTATTCCGTGAATGCCAATGCAGCTTGTATTACTATCTGCATGCAGACATTGAGTGTGTTTTCATTTTCAGAGGTTCATCACCTAAACCAATGCTTGGGGCTTTCACAATTCTAAGTAATAAAGTAATTCTTACCTGTCCTTTGACACGGATGTTTACATGTTTTAAAAATCAGCCTGCTTTACTTAGCTGATTGCCAACCCGAGCTAAAACAAAAAGCTAATGTTATATAACAAACCAATTTATTTGTCAGCTTAACCAAGTTGACTACAACTCCAACGACCTTATAAGCATTTTGGATATTCATACAGTGACAGTTTTATCACTTCTGACATAACAAGTTAAACAACAAAAGGGTTAAACAACCAGGAACAGATCAGTTTGCAGTGTCAGCCAACTTCGGCTTAATGAAAAGCGAGTAATTAGAATGTTTTACGTTTTTAATAATAATTATTAGTTATTCAGTTTCAGTGTAGTCATTCAGTTGTCCTTTTTACATCAGAAATCATTGGGGAATTATTCTTTTTCGGTTATTTGGCTTATGGCATAGCGTAGTGTAGTACGTTTGCATACTTCAAATTTCAACGGATGTAGTAGGTAATCCGGGTACCGTTCGACTACTATTAAATGCCTACTGGGTATTCGGACACCCTACAAATTGTGACGTACTGCTTTTTGTGTACTATGTAGTAAGGCAGTATGAGTATTCGGATGCAGCTCTGGTCTCTCTCTAGGGGGACTGAAGGGATGGAATTAGCATCCTTTCCCTTTTAGTGTGATAATGTTGCTTTGTTCTTTCCTCTCTGTTGGGTAGTATTTTTGGGGTTTTGGTTTGGTTACGTTTTTTTCTATGTTTTTTATTTTCTTTTGTTTTTTTTCTTTGTTTTTTATTTTATTTCTTGTAAATATGTAAATTGTACCTTTTCCAAGCTGTTTGTTGAAACAAATCATTGAAAAAACAGCTTTCTACAGTCATTAAAAAGTCTTTGTTTCCTTCTTTCCTCCTCTCCTCTCTTCCCTTCTTTCTCTCCCTCCATCTCTCTCTCCCTCATGCATCAGGCCTGGGTAAGATGAAGAGGAAGACGAGCGCCCGCGATGCCTCTCCGACACCCAGCACAGATGCCGAGTACCCATCCAATGGCGGCGGGGGAGGAGCAGAGCGCATCTATGACCTGAACATGCCAGCGCTGGTGAAGTTCGCGTACGCGGCGGAGCGCGAGGACGAGCTGACACTGGTGAAGGGCACGCGGGTGGTGGTGATGGAGAAATGCAGCGATGGCTGGTGGCGGGGCAGCTACGCCGGCCGTGTGGGCTGGTTCCCCTCCAACTATGTGCAGGAGGAGGGTGATGAAGCGTCGGCTGAGCCAGCCCGCTTCCAGGCCCCACGGCCTGGCACAGCCCTCAGCAATGGGCAGGGCGCCCGTGTACTCCATGTGGTGCAGACTCTCTACCCCTTCAGCTCAGTGACGGAGGAGGAGCTGAACTTTGAGAAGGGGGAGACTATGGAGGTGGTAGAGAAGCCGGAGAACGACCCCGAGTGGTGGAGGTGTAAAAATGCACATGGCCAGGTGGGCCTGGTACCCAAGAACTACGTGGTGGTGCTGAGCGATGGGCCGGCCCCTGGGGGCCACAGCGCAGGGCCCCACTCCCCGCAGGTTGGCAATGCGGGACCCTCACACTCGGGCAAGTTTGCTGGCAAGGATTGGTACTACAGCAATGTGACCCGGCATCAGGCGGAGTGCGCCCTCAACGAGAGGGGGGTGGAGGGAGACTTCCTGGTGCGGGACAGTGAGTCCTCAGTGAGTGGCCATGATAGCGGTGTGTGAATGTGGGCTGTGTGCATGTGTTCATGTGTATTTGTGTGTGCATGGATCTGGGTGTGTGTATGTATTTCTGTGCATTTGTGAGTGCGTTTGTATGTGTGTGTGTGGGAAGGCCTCCTGGTATGGTCTGACATGGCTGTATAGTGGGTTGGTTAAACAGGCTGCGGGGGGTTTGAGGCTTTTGAGGCATTGGATGGGGGTGTTTAGGGGTGCTCAGGGGTTGGGGGTGATGATGAGTTCCATATTTAGAGGGTTCAGAAGCTGTTGGGGAGACCGCTAAGGGTGGCTATTTTGTCTGTCATGCTTTGGAAGCTGGTTTCTCCAGTTAGGTACAATTGTGAGGCACACGCACAGTCTGAGAGGCTTTCTGCAGGTTTAGATGGAAGGCTCGTTACAGGCCTGTTTGTGCTGTGGCCTGTTCTGCACAGATGGGAAGAGTGTGCTTACAGGAGCAGAGCTCTGAGAAGCAGGGCAGCAGTCTTGGCACCACACAACACCACACAAGCACAGCAAGCCGGTCTACAGTCCCGCGGCACCTCGCGTGCACTTGCCAGATGTATCCCAGCATGCCCGTCAGACTTGCTAGGTTCTTTCAGGGAGAGTGGACACAACATGCCCATCCTAGAGGCAAGCAGACTGCTATCGCTGCTCTGACAAGCTGCATGCTTCAGCACGCTGTGGTCCTGACCTGCAGCTATAACAGCACGTCCCAAAGCACAGCAGTCATTGTGAGTTGATCCAAGCAGTGGCTCACGCTTGCAAACTGAGCAAACCCGAACCCGTGTTTCACATAAGTACTGTCAGTTACGCATTTAGTAGTAGTGTAGTAGAGTAGCGCTTAATATGATTAGATATTTGAGTAAATTGCTCTAGGTTGCAACTGCAGTTTCCACCTTGGACTCAAATCAGCGGTGAGTGCAGTTCTGTAACCAGTACTCTGTAGGAAGAGAACAGAGATTTGTACTTTGCATGTATGGTGCCCCCTTCTGACCGTAAATGGAGCATTTCATCAGAGTCAATCTTCTAACCTGAAAACCCCTCTAAAACATCATGTGATCCTGAGTATGCAGCAGACAAAATGGATCATTTCAGACCATCATAAATGATTAATAAATACTGTAATCTAAAAACTTTTTTTTTGTTTTTTCTCTCTTTTCCTGTCCTCCTGCCTGTCCCCCCTGTCCCCTGTGCCCCCCCTCCCTCGTACCCCCATCGCCATACCTCCGCAGCCCAACGATTTCTCTGTGTCTCTGAAAGCCCCGGGGAAGAATAAGCACTTCAAGGTACAGTTGGTGGATGGGGTGTACTGCATTGGCCAGCGGCGCTTCAGCACCATGGACGAGCTGGTTGAACACTACAAGAAGGCGCCCATCTTCACCAGCGAGCATGGAGAGAAGCTGTACCTCATCAGACCCTTACTGTGACCCCGCCTACCCCTCGGCCCGGCTGGCAGCAAGTCCCACCCCTGAGCAGAGCCATTTCTATGGCACCCTGGCCTCCTTTCCTCTGACTTCTGTATAATGGTCACACAGCCAGGCCTCGAGAGCGACCACCTGCATAACAACTGCACAGCCAGCTCGGCTGACACGCCCACTCTGTCCTGAATGGCTGTTGGTTGCCGGTTGTCCTTTTATAATTTTAAAATTTCTATGCTTGTTTTTTTATGATTTTGAACTTATCTATGCCTTTTTGTGTTAATCACATTGATAGAATTAAAGACAAATAGAAACGTCTTCACTAAGTGACCATTGAAAGCACTTGCTCTTATGCCTTGGCTGACAACTTTGTCTCCTCCTCCTCTCTTTCCTCCTTTTGGAGGTCTGGAGAAAGAAAGGGAGGTTTATTTTTCCTGACTCCAGTAAGACAGTGTTAACTCATGTCTGGTTTCTCTTGTGCAGTTCAGGTGTCCACTCTGTGTAGTTCTTCTGCACTGAATGCATTTCAATGTGCCACTCTGACCTCTGAAGTTTAATCTCTGCAGGGTCACAGCCTGTGTCCTTAACTGGACTGAAGGACTGCAGTATATGCCAAGTGCTTTGAACAACTCACAGGTTTTACAGTTTGGAGTCAGCGCTGTGATATGCTGACAGATTGTAGGGGAAAATTAGACTTCAGATGTAGATTATGCAGAAATAAGTGTTATTGATCAGCGCAGAGGAGGAGCTCCCTCTGGTGGAAAGTTGGGAAAGGGTACGGCTGGAGCCCCACGTTGGGAGTTGAATGTTTGTCAATGGACAACCAAATGTGTCATCTGTGATTTGCTTGTTTCTGTCCGGCACCCTCCAGTTCCACAAACTCTGAGTAAAATGCATTTGTAGAATATTGTGGACACTAACTCATGGTTAATAAGGAAAAAAGACTCCTAATGAGAAAGAAAAAATATATTTTTGTTTTATTTGCATCAGTGATGTCTGTTTACCAACAAGTGTTGATCATCTGACATCAATTTTTTTTTTAAGTATAATATGTCTGAATGTTATTGAGGATTGTTATTTAATTCCCATTTCCACTGTAAGTATATTTAAAAAGAGGGAAAAGGTGCATACTGTATATAAATCATTTAGTCAGCAGTAATTTACTGTACCTCTGACTGTGTGCTGAGAATGGAGATACTTTTGTTCAATTAAACATTTTGCAAAACAATTGCACTGTGAGGACCTTTCTGTGTCTTTTCAATTCATGACACTAAATTACGTTACTGTTGTTTAGCAAACACTCTCATCCAGAGCAACTAACATAGGTTGCAGTTTTATCCATTTATACAACTGAATATTTACTGAAGCAATTGTGGGTTATTAGTACTTTGCTCCAAGGTACAGCAGCAGTGCCCATGTGGGGAATTGAACCAGCAACCTTCCGAGTCTTGTGGCTCTTTTACCATTGTCTCTATTACAGTTCATGACTTCATATTGCACAATGATTTAGGCGTGCAAATACGGTAAGTACGAAGAGGAATTCACATTACACAGTTCTGAAGGATCTGCATTATCACACATTCCCCAGCAGGTGGCACTTATATTAAAGGAAACCAAGCAGTTAACAGGCAAGCTTATACAAACACGCCAGCTTCCACAAAGGAGTTGGTCGTCATCTTGTGTATCTCTCAGTTACCTTCTTGGTCTCTGTTGAGAGATGTGCTCCTACGGTTATCAGTCTCACTCGCGCGCATCCTGCGGTTTGTCCACCTTGTGGCATAATTGCATGTCCTTTCTCATTAGAAGAAAGACAGTTTGAAGACACATGTAGTAGACAGACTGCATATTAAATATGCAGTGTCTAAACTGAAACCAGGGACTGTCTCGGTTTTGTGTCTAATGTACTGTGTGGAGAAGAACAAGTCTTTTATGGGATCAGAGCCGGCCCGTGGCATAGGCGGTATAGGCGAATGCTAGGGGCGCCCCAAATGAAAAATCAAAAATTTGAACTTTTAGTATTTTTAACTAATACTATTTTAATACTATTGTTTTGAAAATTACCAAAAAGGCCCACAACAACATAACTACATAGCGTTTTTTCCAGCAGTATCACCCTGCCCCCCACTCTTAGATAGACTTACCTGATTGTGGGGGGTGGGCGAGTTATCTGAACTAGTGAGTGACACTGAGCGTGAAACGTGATACCATTAACTTCAGTAGCCTAATGCAAATATATAAAAGAGACCAAAGCCCTCTGGTGGAGAAAGAAGAAAAGAAGAAAAAAAACGGGAAGCAGCCAGAGGTAATGTGATGAATGAATAGCTGCATTATCCTTTAAAACACTTTTAAACTTTGCAGTCTGAGCCATCTTACATGTGTGCTGTATCACACTGCAGCACTTAATTTTTCTATTACTTAATATTTCTATTAATATTATTATATTTATTTTGTTGAGGAAAAAGGACTGAAAAAGGATTTACATACTTTTACTCATGCATATTTTGATGTTGAAAAAAGATTTTATAATTGTTTTGAATGTTCTACTTCAGATTTGTGAAATGTTCCGCTGTTTGGCAAATGTTTGTCGTGTTCTGACCATAAAGAATGGTTTAAAACCACAATTAACCGTGGTGGTGGAATTGGCTGCGATGCAAGCTAAAATCTTGCCTAGGACACTTAATTGGTCAGGTCCGGCTCAGTATGGGATCTCAGCGTTGTGTTTTATTTCCCATGATGCCCTGCCAGGCCTTCAGATCTGGTGAAGCCAGGGCTAACAGTCCTCTTTCAGCCCCATGTTCCTGTCTGGGGGTGAGAGCAAAAAGACCGATTTCTCTGAGGTAACGAGTGTGGTGGGGTTCAGGAATGTGCTGTGTATGTTAGCATGTGGCTAATCCTTAGACACTCTCTTGCTTAACGATCAGGCCCAATCATTCACAGCAGAAGGGACCTGGAGCTCATTGATCCAGTAATAGGCTGCAAGGCATGGCCCTGCTGGAGTCCTCTTATGGTGTCTTCTCTCTCACTGCTCTTATTTCACTGTGTGGCAGATGCTTCAAACCCCAAACTGCACCACATTCTCCCAGAGCAGGCTGTGACAAATGAAACCATAAACACATGTTTTCATTACATTACATTGCATTACAAAATGTTTACATGTTTCTCACCCGTCCATCTTTATTTATGTTCTGGTTGCTGCTGCTGATTGCTATGGCTACATTATGTCACATTATTTCAGACATGGGCCATGCCACTTACGTGAGTGTCAAGTAAGTTTCAAGCCCTAACATAC
Source organism: Megalops cyprinoides (assembly GCF_013368585.1). Taxonomy (NCBI): domain Eukaryota; kingdom Metazoa; phylum Chordata; class Actinopteri; order Elopiformes; family Megalopidae; genus Megalops; species Megalops cyprinoides. The sequence goes on along the minus strand of NC_050596.1, from coordinate 3,091,977 downwards.
CAGACTGTTGGAAGTCCCCAGTCAGAAAGGTCAAGTCTTGTGTAGCATCCCTCATGACCCAATGGTCAGGTCGAATGAGGTCACACGTCACCAGTTTCGTGTTTCAGAACTCAAGTGAATAAACGAGCAGAGTTGTGAGGAGGAAGTGTTTAAACTCAAACAGTCACATAAATTTAATCAAGTCCATTTTATTCTGAGGCAAGGTGGGTCTCAAGTTATCTAATTTGTGCCTTGAGTCCAAGTCAAGTGACTGGAGTAAACATTGTTTGCTCTGCAGAAACAGCCAACAGCAGTCTGAGTCCACACCCTCATATGGAGTACTTGTATTTATAAGAATTATCCATTGATGCTGATGGGTATTTACTGTGGCGAATGCAGTTAAATGCTATGCTCAAGGGTTCAGCTGTGCCTTGCCTGGAATTTGAACCTGTTTATGAGTCTAGAACTTTAACCACTGGGAAAACACAGCCATGAGTTCTGAGACAGAGGCTCTGCATGGGACGACATGGGCGTGGTTCATGCATCAAAGATCCCTCCTCTCACTCTGATGGCATGCCAACAGGTAGGTCCACAGGTTGTGGAGGCAGGGCTGGTGTCTAATTACATGTCTGTTCTGCCTTCTCTTTTGTCTCCAGACTTGAAATGGCAGGTCTGAGGCCAGAGAGTGAGACGGACAGTCTGGTCAAAGGCCCATTTCATCAAGAGAAACAATTTTATTTTATCAGCACGTTCTTGGATAATTGGTGGGACGTTAATGTAAAGCATTCCCAAATTACTAAGTATTACATTAATGAACTAACACTGCATCAGACTCCAGGTTTCCAGCCCTGTTTCCAGGCAGTTGTATGAGATTGGCAGCCTGTCTGAGTTCAGTCTGAATTTTGAATGAATAAAATGAGATCTGATTAATTCATGTAGCTTTATGATACAGTACCCATCTATGTCTATGTCTGTGGCAGATTAAAGTGTGGCATTAGAATTGAAAGTACTGTCCAGCCACTGCCCAGATGTGGAGCTGCAGGTGCACTTTCTGCTCACTGTGAGAGTATTCTGTGAACCCCTGCTTGTTTGTTTGTGACAGCTGCTAATGTCTTTGACAGCCGTGACTAATGTTGGCACATCTACAATGTGAAGACATCTACAGCGTATTGATCGTTTGTCCTAATTAACGTCCTGAAGGTGATGAATAAATCAGAGAGGAGAGGTGGCAAAGGACCAGGATGTGAAATTCTCTGACCTCTACAGAGGCAGCTCTTCTCGTCTGCTGTACAGATGGCCTTCCCATTTGCGTTTACACCAACATCTTCCTTTATCACCTAGAAGCTCTCTGAAAGGATTGATAAGGTCATACTTCAGAAATCATTGGTATTTGAGTTATGACCCGTGCCCTTAAGAAGTGGTGTGCTGTGATCTGTCAGGTTTTTATGAACCATGAGTCCCTTCATCTCATAAGCAAGGGAAGCAGGTTCTCCAAGGCTAAATGAGCAGGGCTGTGAAGCCATCCACACGCCATAGTCAGTGATGAGAAATGTGGCTCCACATCAACCACAATCATCCACTGGTTACCCCACCATGGTAACGTGAACAGTCTATCCCGGCTCTGCCCACTCCCTCAGCTCACAGCTGCAGCCCGATTATAGTTTTGGGGGACAGACAGGTGGGAGCACAGGGTCTCCGTGGCATGAAGGGAGCCTGCTCACCTCAGGCTCTGTCCCTAATTCTTCCTCCCCGTTCCATTCCCATGCCTGCCCCCACCTCCGTGACAGTCTCTTTGAACTCCAGTTCATGGTCTGCGGGTGCTGGAATTGGAGACCTGCTAGGAAAGTGTGCACCAGGGTGCAACATTCTGAGCAGGGCCGTCAAAACAAATGCTGTGCGCTAGCTCTGTTCTACCTCTCCCATGAGGAGAGCTCCCAAACCCTCCAAGCAGGAAGAACAGAGACCTCGTTGCAGCCACCAAGAACAGGCACGGTAAGAGTGGAATGGAGGAGAAAGAGTGGAGGACATGTCCACTGTAGAGAATGCAATGCCCTCACACCTTTCTCTCTGTTTGAACCTTGCTGCATGCTGTCTCTCGTTACTTTCGGGTTTTCTCTTTGCTTTAATTTCCTGCTTCTCTTCTTCTTTGTTTCTGTCTGTATGTCTCATCTCTTGTTCTCTTTTCTAGATAGCCCAAGTGCTGTGTAAGAGGAGCAGTAAGCTTAGACCAGTGGTGTAACTCTTGTGTCTCTTTGGGTCCTGCCACAGCTTGTGTGAAACTATGTCCCGCTTCTGCATTGTGCTGCTGGGCTGTACCTTCTTGCTGGGGCTTCTCTGTCTCACAGGTAAGTAGACTCTTTACTGACTGTCTCCGCACATGCCGGAGGACGATCCATCCCACCAGATGCCCTCCTCTGTTGCTTATCTGTCCCACAGGAACCAGCTCTCTAATCTTCTTTTACCTCAGAAGGGGGTAACCATGCAATCGTAATAAGCAGTGAAACCCACATCGACTGATGCTTTCTTGGAACTTTGGAACTTTGCTCTATCATGGAATGTACCTGTACTGAAGTCACCCCTTTTTCAAGTTTTTTTCATGCTTTTGTGGTACCTTTTCTGTTGAGAAGCACCTAAGCTGTCTATCTTCAAATCAGGAATTATATCATATTATCAAAGAGAGGAAGAATAAAAACTTAGTAATAATCACAGTGTATTTCTATGGCCTTGCAGTAAGGTTGTGTGATGGACTGGTTCTGCAGTTCTGAGCTCCAGATTGGTTAAATATCAGCTGTGTCCTCACCACCCTGGGGGTTTGATTCAGAGGCATTAAATGGCAAACAGACAGACCCTGTGCGCACGGTCCGATGAGTCCACTTCGTCTTTACCTGTTTTTTTACCGTTAGCATGACTAGCTGCCTGGGGAGCAGGGTGTCTGCACAGAGAAGAGAACTGCAACAGGCTACAGACTTGCAGACTTACGTTCTTATTAGCAGTCCTTAGACTAAAGTAGATATATGTTTCAAATGGGAAATGGGAATTATTAAAGCTTCATTGGTAAATAACTGTAAGCTCTTGATGTAACAGTGCTTTGAGGAACTCTCTGTCTCTCTCAGCCAGATACACGCTGAACGTGTGGTGCAGAGTGCTTCTGACCTGTAACTTCCACATGTAACGGAGCTGCTAGCCCATTACAGAATGCTTCTGTAATTTGGACAATAAAAAATAACGTACACGACTGTAACTTACCCGTTTTATGGTACAAAAACAGTTCGCGGAATGCCGACGAAAGTTCGTTAGTTCGCAACCGAGCACACTGCACACATGTTTACAAAACAAAGTTTTAAACTACTGTCAGGCGACACTGTTGTTGTTAGGGTGGACAACTAACAGGGCGGTGAAGCTACACACTGTTAAAAAATAGCTAAACAGTTTTAACTTTGTTTCAAACGTTTATGGTACTGTGTTAGCGTACTAACTACCAAACTGCTTACCGCGCCTCTTGTTTGTGTTTCAGTCCGCAGCCACTGTATCCGGGTCATCGGGAAGCAAAGGGTGGTTCATTGCGCTGAGACTGTATTTATAATTTAATGTACATCTGGTGGTATAGTCCAGCTAACACCAGTTGCATATATGTTTATTTTCTGAACATGGGTAAATCGGAAAACGTGGAGAATTTGTTATAATTGAAATGCTATTTGTAATGTAAATTATTTCCGCGATTTATGACAATATTACCAATTTTGGATTAAAAAGAACTTAAATTGTTTTGGATCATCTCAGCCAGCTAGGAGGGTATATAAGGAAGTCTTTGTCCTCATTTTGTGGTTGGATGGTTGATTGAATGGGAGTAAGACTGGACAGAGTGTACAGTGAGTGAATGGTATTATTGGAAACCCCCTGAAAATAGTTTTGTTTACCTGTTTGTTATTTTATTTTTGTTTTTGTTGCATCTTTGTTGCTTGAGTTCTGTTTTTGTTTATTTTGATACTTTTGCCACCTGCACTGTATATAGCCTTCATCTTCACCTGCACACCAGGGAACCGATAAAAACTCTTGCCACTTCATTTGTTGTTTGGCTCCATTTTGGAATTCTTTTGCCTGGCTGCTGCGGTTGCCCCGTCACGCACAACATTCATGGCAGCACTGTGGCAAAGCAGACCCACATTACAGCTACAGCGTATGGAACAGACATGGCTACATGCCAGGAAATGCAGATGGGTTTACCCTTTGTTTTCTCCCTCTAAACCCCAGGGGCGGAGGACACGACGAGCACTGCAAGCAAGGATGGCAAAGGTGAGCACTGACAGCTCTGAGACTGAGCTTTAGATCGCTGGGCGTGTCTGTCTGTGTGCTGCTGATGGATATGGGAGGGAAAGGACTGTGCTGCACTATACAGTACCATCCTTCTCATTACAAATGTTACAACTGAGTGAGAGAGAGAGAGATATGCTTAGTTGCGTAAGCAGTTAGTTGCGAACAACGCGCTCACCTAAGTTAAATATTGCGTTATCACCGCTGTTTTTTAAATTAACACTAAATAAAACGAGATAAGCTTTCAATGTTATCTGTGTGCCGTTATCAAGGCAAGCAAGCTGGCTACCTAGCGGGTTAAAGAGAACTTCAGGACCGCTGATGTCCAAGTTGTACCTAGCTAGCTAGCTAGCTGCATTTGATATAAAACTACGTGATATATATACAGAAGAATATAATCGTTTGTAAAGTCCATGCCCATTAACTAATGAAGAGGTAGTCTCAGCTGTAGACAGAACTTGAGAATCGTAGCCAAATATACCTTACTATATTTTAATTCAAACATACTTTAATTAGTAGCCTATTGTGTCTTTTCGATGAAGTTACACCTAGATCGGTCAGCACGGTATAGTCAAAATCGAGACCGTAGGGCAAATTCATACCGGTGTATTTTCTATACTGTACACCCCTAGCTGTGATCATGGATCATTGGGTCATACTGCATTGGTGTTGGATGCACAGCAGTGGGCTTGATGCTCTCCTGGTGGAGCAGTGGGGCCCAGACTAAGGCCTCACACAACCTCAGAGGTCTGCACTCCGCCCTGACCACAGCTGAACTTGCCTCCCGGTCTTAATGCTCTGTGTGGACCTGCCTCTCAAACTGCCAGTGTGCCACCTAGTGTTAAAGTGTAGTAGTACAAATCGTTTGAACTTGAACTTGGCTCTGTGGATTTAGCTGAAAGATTTAGTCACATAAAATAAATGTGTATGTTTTTGCAGCACGCACCCTGGACTGTTAAAAAGAGTCAGGTTAGTGTCTGGGGAAGAGAAACACAAGAAGTTTATTAGTTACATTAATAAATAGAATAAAGCTGTAATAAACCTGAACTTTAACTCTGTAATTTAAATTTATATCATACTGAAGTTCAGCCTGACAGATAGATAACCTAATAACCTATTATTATGGGTCTAAATGTATATATCTGTATCTAACTGCCTCTTTTGGGTTAGCTTGTGGTGCCTTTTGTTTTAGCTTTTTTCAAGCTAGCTTCCAGCTAGATTTTTAAAAACTTTTTTTAAAGCTAGTGTGGCTTTAGCTGATTTTAAATGATGTTAAAATCAGAAATACTCACTGGATATTGGTTAGTGAATTAGAAATGGTATGAGCCAGGTGACATCATTTTAATTTAAAAGTACACTGAAGAGTGTCGTTTACTTTCTTCTCGTGTCAGTTTTTAAAAGATGAGATTTTCCAATTTACATTTTGTAGTAGAAAATAGCATGTCATCAGCCAATAGGAAAAAGTTCAATCTCCTCATTAAATCCATGGAGGGAGAGCAGTGCAGTGGATGTCGGCAGTTTCAGTGGAGACTGAGACAGTCCTGCGCACTCATATAAACAGAAGCACCACATCTCCAGTTAATCCCGCTGACCCTTCCTTACATGCATGGAGAGACAAGCACAGCAGCATGCAACATGTGCTGCTGTGCTGCTCTCCCTTCATAACAGAACAGGGCAGAGCATGGGGACAGCAGTTGTATCCTCCCCCTAATTTGAACTCCACGTCTCCAAATGCAAACAACTCCTGAGAGCATGTCTCAGTAACACACTAGGAATCAGCACAGGCTTGCTCTGCAGCACTGGTTCTACAATCAAGCTTGTGAGCTTGTTGCCTTTGCCTGCTTTGTGCTTGGGTAGTAATTTTTTTTGTGTTGTACTGATCTGAGTATCTGAGTGTTAAAAGATTATTATATACAACTTATTACTGTTTTGGTGATTCTGTCCAGTTTTACTTCTTTTTCTTTTTCATTGTTGCAGCTGACAGCTGGTTCTGATTGGTTTGCTTTTTATGCCAGATGATTCTGATTGGCCTGCTTTTTACCTCTGATGGTTCCAGTTTTCTTAATCATTATCTCATATGGTTCTGACTGGCTTGCTCATTATCTCACATGGCTCTGATAGGCTTGCCCATTGTCTCAGCTGGCTCTGATTGGCACTGTCATTTACTGGGCTGCTTCTGGGTCCTCAACAGAGACCAGGGACAAGCGCAGCATGCCCAACTGGAGCCTGACAGCCTCCGACTTCTTCGGCTGGGTGGAGAACCTGCGTGCCCATGCTGGCTACGACAAGATTGAAGATTTGGCCAGAACCTTCTGGGCCCATTTCCCCTCTGCCAGCCGGCTGGGCTATGACACCCCAGATGAGGAGTGAAGAGGAGAAGAAAGTAGAGACAGACTGGAAACACCCATGCTGCCTTCCCCTACCCCTCATTCACCTTCCTCACTCTCATCCACCTTACTAACCAGCCACCCTGCCCCTCCCCCTGGCCTACCAACAGGATCCAGACACGGACCCTAAACAGACAGCCTCACTCATGAAGGGTAGGGCTTTCCAACTTGAATGTTGCAAACAGGAACAGGCAGATACTAACTGCACATGGGTTCAAAGTTGCAATGGTGCTGATTGTGCAGAAACACACCAAATGTTAATGTTCAATAAACCTGTCCAAGTGGTAAGGGTGTGGGTCCACATGTCTGTGTCACCTTTCTTTTCCTCAGTGGGCAGTAATGTTATTTGTGTGTGAAACAGACAGGCACCAGAGTGGATGGGCTCAAAGCCATTATTTAGAGGGATTGTTTCTTCCTCCTAGTCACGGGACACTGCTTATGCTCCTTAACAGGTAACACTGATTGATCACCCTGCAAAGACAGCGCACCTATGAATCGCACCAAGAGCTTTCAGGGCCCACCACCCTCCATATTCTTCATATTTATAATGGAATGAATGTGGAGGATATGAGAAGTTCATAAGACACACGTTTTCCTCATCCATCTCTTACTAATAACCATCTTTGAGCTGCCCTTGTGAAACAAACAAACAAACAAATAAACAAACAAACAAAAAAAAACAGAAAAACTCAACTTCCTTTTCATCACACAGCTGCTGTAAGTCACTCTGTCTCTGTGCTGTATCAGCTATGCTAATTCACTGTGTGCTTGAGGATGGTTTTCAGGCTGTGATCCATTGGTTATCTCCCATTTTTAGCCTCACAATTTCATATTCATAAATAAGATGAAATAAATGTATTCATTCTGGTCAAAAAGCAGGCATAGAGACAACTGTGCAAAAATGATTTGAGTCCTATATCTGAGACCTAAAGATAAGTGCAAGCATGCCTTTGAGCTGAGAGTAATAAACTGCTGTACGTCTCCAGCAGTGGAAATGGTAAGAATACATGGAGGCTCTGCTGTGGATAAAACAATGCCAATTCATCATCACCTGTGCAATGCAGGCTTAAGTCTGGATTTACAAAAAAAAAAACATTTTGTACAACTTGCAATTCAACTTGCAATTGATTCCACTGAAGATAATTTGTGGTGAATACAAAAATCCAATACAAAACAAGTTTTAGGGGAAAAATAGCATGATCCAACAATAAGAAACGTATTAACCTCTTGCAAATAATGAACCCAATGAACAATAATGTATTTGAGGTATTAACTATGCCTTTTGAAGTTTTGTGAGCTATGCCTTGATGCTGAAATATCTCTTCTCATGGAGGTCAAGTAGAAGAAATGAATAAAGAAGAGCAGTAAGATCTTCAGGTGGCCAAGTTAGAAAATGCAGAGCAGAAAGTTTGCAAGAAACAAATCTAAATATGCTGCAAAGATTTCCTTAAAATTATAGACCGAGAACTTTAATTCTACTAAATTCTCTGGGAATTACATCCTGGATACTGTGCATGCCAGACAGATGTCTCAAAAATGGTGTTATGTTTTTTTTATGTATGTTATGTATGTTTCTGCTTTTTGTCAAAAATGGAGGAGAGCACATAGGGTTGGTCACACCTGTGCTTCACTAGTTTTACCTTATTTCCAGGGGTGTAGTGGTAAAAAAAAAGAGGTGAGTAAACTATGAATTCTGTGGTCAAGGTAAGGTGGACCACGACATACTGTTAAAAAAATGATTTTCAGAATACTTGTTTATTTATTTGTAAAATGTACATTTCCTGGAGAAAATGTGAAGTGGGCTACCTGCTACACGGAGGTTATTGCGCAGTGCTTGGGTCCTGAGCAATACAGCTCTTGTATAACAATACAGGTTGTTATAGGCTACCATTAGGTGGTTCATAGGGTGTTGCTGAGCATCACTGGGTGTTCCCTGGGGCCTTACTATGTGGTTCCTACATACATTTAAAAGGTGCAGGTGGAATTCATTGTTAAACAAGACTATGGAAGGAATAAACATAGTTGAAGTCTATGAAGTGTATTACAGTTTTTTTCGATTGCTAACATGCATTGGTCAAAACTGAAGTCACATTGTCAAAACTCTTCACACAGTCAGTGAAACAGAAGTCTATGTGGACCGGACTGCGAATCACTTTTCATTGCTTTAACACAAAATGTGTTCAATGACCACATTTTCCAAAATCCATGAACTCTTTTCTCATTCATACTCCACCACCTGCAAAACACTATATATTTGCAGCACATTTTTCAAATGCTAACACACTGTTTTCAAAACTGTTAAAAACACATTCAAAACAGAATGATGGAAAATTTTGTGCATTTCTGCAGTAACCATATTGAAATGTATAGAAAATGTGGATTTACTGTATTTCAGAGAGTAATGGAGATGGAAGCCAGGCAAACTGCACATACATTCATCTTTGTGGATGAAGCTGGATTCAACCTGCCAAAAACATGCCTCAGGTGAAGAAATGTGATTGGACAGACAGCAACCATGGATGTCCCAGGCCAGAGAGGAGCTAACATCACAATGTGTGCAGCCCTTGCCAATGATGGTTTGCTGTTACACAAACCACTCATTGGCCCCTACAATACAGAGAGGCTCATTTCTTTCCTGGATGATCTGCATAATCAACTTGTGTCAGCGGAGGAAAGAAGTCAAGGGGCAAGAAACTCCCCTCCCTTCATTGTTGTGTGGGATAATGTGACATTCCGCCACTCTGCTGCAGTCACAGACTGGTTTGCTGCACATCCCAGGATGTCAGGACTGTTCCTGCCTCCATACTCCCCCTTCCTAAACCCCATAGAGGAGTTTTTCTCTGCGTGGAGGTGTAAGGATTATGATCTCCATCCACATGATCAGATGTCCTTACTGGATGCCATGAATGTGGTGTGTGGAGACACTTCTCCTGAAGATTGCCAGGGTTGGATTAGACATTACAGGAGACACTTTCCAAGATACAATGTAATTATATTATACATGTAGTTTTTTGTTTTTGTAATTATTGCAGCCCTGAAATTCCAGGAATTTGTTTTTTGTTTCAACTTTTTATTTTTCACAAGTAAATTACTGTACTATATGCAAAAATATAGAAAAATAAAGGATATTGAAGCAAATTGCTACATTTCCGATTCATTCTTGTTACATACACTTTAGTACAGTCAATAAAGTGAAAAGGTGTTATTCTTATTCTATAATGAAATACTGATTTATGTGAAAAATCATTCAAACTTCAAAGATCAAAGTTCATCATTTATGTAATGCTCCCTGTTGTTAGTGTTTTTTAGGTCAGTGTGTTATGGGTGACAATGTATGCTTTCTGAGTGAGAATTGTTGCCAGTGTTATGGTCGAACAAGCTTATTTTGAGACAGGTATAAAGGGTTTTGGTGGTTTGAGTGAGTTTTGGAGGTGAGAATAAGTGTTTGGTCAAGATGCATGTTGGTAATGCAGACTGTGTGAAGAGTTTTGAAAAAGTGGCTTCAGTATTGACCAATGTTTGTTAGCAATTGAAAAAAACTGTAATCACCATAAAGTATGAAACAATGAAAGACAGTATGAAAGAAATAGATATAGTTAGTCTATGAAGTGTAGCAATCACCACAAAGAGAGTATGAAACTATGAAAGGCCTGAAAGCAATAAATGTTTATGAAGTGTATTAATCACCACAAAGACAGTATGAAAGTGAGAAAAATATAACATCTATGAAGTGCACGAATCACCATAAAGAGAGTGTGAGACTAAGAAGCAGTCAAAGGACATCCCATAATAACCTGAAAACAACCCAGAGCAACCAGCAGTACAAAATGTGAAATTACAAACTGCATCTAGAGTGGAATTCTGAACATTCTGCAATGTATGTGTATGGGGAGCATGACTCTCAAACAAATTGCTAAAGCCTACAGACTATAAATCATCGCTTAGATATTTAAATGTGAGTGACAGTAGAAGAAGCTGAACATTTTGATGTAACATCTCAATGTCTATATACTATAAAAACTGTAGAAGCAGCAAAGAAATCGCCATATATCCATTCGTCAATGACAGGAATCCAGACACATAACGCTAGTCAACCTTAGATAGATAGCTAGCTGGCTAGCAAGTCCCATTCTACGGCTCTGTCGTGAGCCTGGCTGCCGCAAGAAACGATGTGATCGATCACAAATTCTGTAAATGCTGATAATGCAGCGCAATTTTGAATATACTACAGGTTGCGCTGGTAAAACAAGAGGAAACTAATTTTAACTCAAATTTTAAAGTTGCGTAAACTCTATTTAGAGGTGCGAAAACACTATTTAGAGGTGCGTAAAGGCTATTTCAGAAATGTAGGAGGTGCGTAAATGCCGTTTATGTGCATTTAGCTTCCACTACAGTCCTGCTTATTACCATATTCAGGAAATAGCCTAGCCTTGTGTGTCCAGATCATGGTTTATGTAACCTCACACACCTGTGTATGAATCTGTTGTCTTCCGAGGCTTGTTTTCAGCCTTGAGGTTGAAGCATCAAATTTCACCCTTCCTCACATTGTGAGCCCTGGTAAAATCATATGAGCAATGCATGACTGTCACCCTACACCTCATTAACATGGAAAATGAAACACTGGCAGCATGCAAGGTTTAGCAGTACACAGTAGTAAGGTTTCGGTATCCTGAAACCATCTCCCCCCTAATCAAAGCTGACGAATGCCAGTGCTGGGTTTTCCCATTTCAGTTGAAGCTGAAGCCATTACCCCCTGCCAATGGGGGGCAAGAAAAGTGGCTTTGTGTTTCCTGTTTGCGAGGGACCCCATATCTTGATTTAATTCCAGAACTTGTGTGAGGCAAACAACCGTTCCCTGGGACAATACAGGGACAATGAAGGAAATACATAGCGATCCCATGTGTTAATTTAACACCAGCACATGGATAAAACAAACTAGGATCCCTGTGCATTACAGCGATTGCAGCTCATGAATAAAGATGGGCAGCGATCTCATGTATGGATTCAACTCTGCTGCGTGAGCAACCAGGGATCCCAGACAGAGGTTCTCCCTTCACCTCTTTGTGATACCGTGGTGTCTTTGAGGAGGGAATCTGATGCGTCCTGCAAGAGCACAGACTGACCCTTGGTCAGAGGAACAGTGGCTCCAAGCTAAAGGGCACACTCCCATCACCTTGAGGGGAGTGGATTTACCTCCCTGTCTCTGGGGCTTTCTGGAGACTTTAAAGTCACAGCTGGAAGTGCAATTCAAGATAAGCAGGACTTCTCTGGAAATGTGTTTATTTCACACTGAGGAGCTGCTGTCTTCCCCCAGGCTGTTCTTACTCCTCCTGTGTGGGGCAAATTACGCCCACTGAAACTGTGAAGCCTGTTGCTGAATCACTGCAGGTCCCCCTGCCCTAATGCAGAGCCACATTGGTTTAGAGAATTCCAGTTAATGCACCAAAAGATCCGTTTAAAGAATTCCAGTTAACGCGTCAATAGAATTCCAGTTACAGTTTTTTTTCGATTGCTAACAAGCATTGGTCAATACTGAAGCCACTTTTTCAAAACTCTTCATACAGTCTGCATTATCAACATACATCTTGGCCAAACACTTAATCTCACCTCCAAAACTCACTCAAACCACCAAAACACTTCATACATGTCCCAAAATAAGCTTGTTCTACCATAACACTGGCAACAATTCTCACTCAGAAAGCATACATTGTCACTCATAACACACCGACCTAAAAAACACTAAGAACAGGGAACATTACATAAATGATGAAATTTTATCTATGAAGGTTGAATGATTTTTCACATAAATCAGTATTTCATTACAGAATAAGAATAACACCTTTTCACTTTATTGATTGTACTAAAGTATATGTAACAAGAATGAATCAGAAATGCAGCAATTTGTTTCAATATCCTTTATTTTTTCTATATCTTTGCATATAGTAATTTACTTGTGAAAAATAAAAAGTTGAAACAAAAAATTCCTGAAATTCCAGGGCTGCAATAATGATTACAAAAAAAACCATAAACAACATGCATAGTATAATCACTCATACTGTACAGTACTGTGAGGGTTCTAATTCTCCCTCTCTCCTGCATTTGGCCACAAGTTCTCATCAACATCACATCTTATGTCTTCTCTGGCGATGCATCTTGGAAAGTATCTTCTGGAATGTCTAATCCAACCCTGGCAGTCTTCAGGAGAAGTGTCTCCACACCCCGCATTCATGGCATCCAGTAAGGACATCTGGTCATGTGGATGGTGGTCATAAACCTTACACCTCCACACAGAGAAAAACTCCTCTATGGGGTTTAGGAAGGGGGAGTATGGAGGCAGGAATAGTACTGACATCCTGGGATGTGCAGCAAACCAGTCTGTGACTGCAGCAGAGTGGCGGAATGTCACATTATCCCACACAACAATGAAGGGAGGGGAGTTTCTTGCCCCTCAACTTCTCTCCTCCGCTGGCACAAGTCAATTATACAGGTCATCCAGGAAAGAAATGAGCCTCTCTGTATTGTAGGGGCCAATGAGTGGTTTGTGTAACAGCAAACCATCATTGGACAGTGCTGCACACATTGTGATGTTAGCTACTCTCTGGCCTGGGACATCCTCTGTCCAATCACATTTCTTCCCCTGCGGTGTGTTTTTGGCAGGTTGAATCCAGCTTCATCCACAAAGATGAATGTATGTGCAGTTTGCCTGGCTTCCATCTCCAGTACTCTCTAAAATACAGTAAATCCACGGTTTTACAGTACTTTACATTATGCATAGCTATGTATGTACCCTGTTTGGTTATTGAACAGACATCTTACCTGGACATATTGATACCTGAGTTCTTTCACACATTCACCATTTCTCTCAAAGGGTACAGTGTACAACTACTTCATTCTTATTTTATGTTTCTCTAGGACTCTGTCAATTGTCGTTGTGCTGACCGTATTCACATTCCCAAAAGTGATATTGTCTGGCAGCACTGTCCTGAATTTCCCATAGTTTTATTGCATTGTTGCCAATTACCATGTCAACGATGGCAATTTCCTGTGCATCTGAAAATATTCTGCCTCTCCCTCCTGTGGGAGGCCACCTTTGGATCCTACTGTAAAACACAAAACAATCAGTATATTTCAAAATGTAAGTACATGTAAAAATGTAAACATACTGTATTGTACTGTAATATGTAGTTCAATTATCATTGAAGGATACACATCTCACCGGTTGTTTTGCCAGAAAATTCGTACAATTGATGCAACTGTTGAATGCTGCAGATTTGGTTGCACCCTTGAACCAGCCTCTCTCTCCAAATCAGCGTTCAACAGTTGCACCATGGTTTACAACATGGTCAATAATTATGGCCCCTATCTCATCAGAGACCACCGCTCTTGGTCTTCCTCTCCTTTGTCCCCCATGCATTCTCCCTCTCCCTGCCACGCTTCCTTCCCCACCAACCTGTCTTCCTTGATCCATGTTTCCAAAGAAAGTCATTCCAAAGCTGTCCCCCTTTGTCTGTCTGGTAACGAGACTAAAAACAGAACACCTGGGTAGGCTTTCAGCTGAAGTTGCAATCAGCTGTGTTTGGAATGATTATTATTTAATTTTATTGTAAATATTCTGCTAAGATTTTCTATATATTTCAATATGGTTGCTGCAGAAATACACGAAATTTGCCATCATTCTGTTTTGAATGTGTTTTTAACAGTTTTGAAAACAGTGTGTTAGTGTTTGAAAAATGTGCTGCAAATCTATAGTGTTTTGCAGGCGGTGGAGTATGAATGAGAAAAGAGTTCATGGATTTTGGAAAATGTGGTCATTGAACACATTTTGTGTGAAAGCAATGAAAAATGATTCAGTTTGGTCCACATAGACTTCTGTTTCACTGACTGAGTGAAGAGTTTTGTCAATGTGACTTCAGTTTTGACCACTGCATGTCAGCAATCAAAAAAAAAAAAAAACTGTAATACACCAACTGCTTGGTTGAGAGATTCTACTTAATGTATCAACAGATCGGTTGAGAAAATTCCATTTAATGCAACACCATCAGTTTACAGACTTTCAGAAGTGACTCTGATCAGTATGGGAGGAAGAATCTCCTGGAAATAAGAAATCTTCAACAGTCATTCAAAGTGCCATAGCAGTTGCAACATGATTAACTGGACTTTCAAAGAGCAAACTGACTGAGAGCAATGCAATTTTGTGCTAACTGTCTGAGAAAAAATGATGAATACAACTTTACATTAATCCACACAGCTTCACCCTTTCAAATGCTGAATGTGTCAGCAAATGATGAAGCAATTTAACCAAAAACACACGGATTGTCTTATAGGTAACAGTGCAAAGCTACACAAACACAAGTTCCTTTTCCAGGGTTTGCACTGCAGTACAGGGTGCATTCATTTCATTTCACAGCTGACACTGAGCACTCACTTCCCATATTTGCCCTGTCTTGTCTGAGGTCAAAGGTAACATAGCCTCAGTCAGGAATGCTTTCTCTGCTGCACCTGGGACAGAGGACTCAAACATTCCTTTCATATTAGCTAGAACATCTTTGATTTATCTTTTAAAGGCAAACTACTTCACAAAAAGAAAAAAGACATCAACAGAATAGTATATTCCATCATTATACAACTAAATAATTTTAAACTAATATTTTGCTGTTTAAAACCAGAGTAGAGAAGACTGTGCCTGTAGCAAGTTTGACTGGCTCAAAATCAGCTACAGTGAGCTGCTGTTTTGCTTCTGTTTCTTCCTCTCAGTTTCAACAGAACCTTATTTTATTTTCTCAGGGTTTCAAAATGAACCTTTTTCTTGACACATGTGCATGGTCTGTACTTGAGTAAGCAGTATGTCACCAAATAGGAAATTGTTGTGGTTCACAGACTGGGTACAAACCCAACCTGTATTTTCAAGTTCAGTTCACAGTTTGTGTGTGTACATGCAGTGTGTACATGGATGTACACAGATGAGTTCTAAACATAACATCTTTCATGAGTTTTCCACTGGAATTTGGCCCAAAGCACAGCCTCTGCCATCTTCCTGTACCTCTGTCCAAATCTGCCCAGGACAGAGATCTTCTGTGTGTTTGCCAGGGCTGCAGACTAGCCAGCATAGCCCTTACCTCACACATTTCACTAAACGTATTAATGGATCACTCTTTAAAATGGGGTTTCCCTTCATGTTGAGACAAACTACATACCTACTTGTTTCTTAGTCATTCTTACATGCTTCCATGTAAGAATGAGAGAGGATAACATTGAACACATAAAGTCAAAAAACAATGTTTAAAAACTGTAAGGTGAAGAGAGTGATGGAATATCAGTACAAGCATAGTTTTCAGAAAAAAACTTGAGATAAAATGGCAAGTCACACCAGAATGCCTCCTTCAGTACAAAATTAGTATTACTGAAACACTGCAATTTAAAATTGTGAAATCAAGTTTGCAAGCTACAATATCCACAGAAAAACATCATCAGTGAGTCCCTGATCTCATTCCCCTGCACCTGGCCCCCAGCACCTCCAAAACCATTCCAGTGGCTAAAGGCTGAATATCTGGAGATATTAGTGTGATTATTGTGAAGGAAGTGGATACAGAACAACTCTTCTTGTATCTGTTTAATGGCTGCAGTGGGACTAGTCCAGTAAAGTAATCCCTATGTTTGCTGTAAGCTTGCTTCCCATCTCTGCACAGAGTATAACATCATTACTAGAGTATATTATCTTTTTGCCCCAGATTTTTTCCACTGCTAAAATTTAATGAAAAGGATGGCATGTAAAGCACACTTCTGAGGCAGTGAATGCCAGGTGACCAAAACTACAATACCACAGCGAGAATGGGTATCGATTTACAGTTTTTCCAACGTTTTCACACTTAGGTCAATACTGTGGCCACTTTTTCAAAACTCTTAACACAGTGTGCTTACCAACCATGCATATGAGCACATCAGTTAATCTTTCGTGCAAAATGCACTACAACCTCCAAAACACTTCTTACCTCACCCAAAAGTGCTTCGTGCTGCCATAACTAAAGCAAATGCTCTCTCTCAACGAGACTACTTTCACAAAATACAATGGACTAAAAAACAGAAACAACTTGAAGCATTGCAAAATGCATATATTATGTGTTGCTGTATCGTCTGTTTTTGCATAGATTAGTGCTGCATTGAAAAAAAGTAAAGTTTACAGTACATATTATAATACAAAACAAATACATCTGAAATGCTTCAATATGCCTCATGACAGCTCTATGCTACAATTTCCGAGGTATACTGTAGTACAACAAAAAGGCTGCAGATGCTTTTCATTTCTAGTACTGTAAGTGAAATAACACCACATGATAACTACCACTAGAAGTCTGCTGTAGCCCTAATGCTGATCCATGGTGTCCTCTGTATTTTGGGTCAAATTTTTATGAATTTCACATTTACTGCAACATTCTGCAACATTCTCCCTTGCCTTGAAACTTTAGAAAAAAATCTTTAGCATATCTTATCCACCCCTACAATCCCCCACACCCAGGGTGCGAAATACGGGAGGTCTTGGGGGGTCCGAGACCCCTTGATTGACGCTTGAGACCCCCTGAAAGCCTCAACAGCAAAATTTTGGGGGGGTCTCTGGAAAAATCTTTTAAAAAATTACAGTTTTTTTTGATTGCTAACATGCATTGGTCAAAATTGAAGTCACATTGTCAAAACTCTTCACACAGTCAGTGAAACAGAAGTCTATGTGGACCAGACTGTGAATCACTTTTCATTGCTTTCACACAAAACGAATTCAATGACCACATTTTCCAAAATCCATGATCTCTTTTCTCATTCACACTCCACCACCTGCAAAACACTACATATTTGCAGCACATTTTTCAAATGCTAACACACTGTTTTCAAAACTGTTAAAAACACATTCAAAACAGAATGATGGAAAATTTTGTGCATTTCTGCAGTAACCATATTGAAATATATAGAAAATGTGGATTTACTGTATTTCAGAGAGTAATGGAGATGGAAGCCAGGCAAACTGCACATACATTCATCTTTGTGGATGAAGCTGGATTCAACCTGCCAAAAACACGCTGCAGGGGAAGAATTGTGATTGGACAGACAGCAACCGTGGATGTCCCAGGCCAGAGAGGAGCTAACATCACAATGTGTGCAGCACTCTCCAATCATGGTTTGCTGTTACACAAACCACTCATTGTCCCCTACAATACAGAGAGGCTCATTTCTTTCCTGGATGATCTGCATAATCAACTTGTGTCAGCGGAGGAGAGAAGTCGAGGGGCAAGAAACTCCCATACCTTTGTTGTTGTGTGGGATAATGTGACATTCCACCACTCTGCTGCAGTCACAGACTGGTTTGCTGCACATCCCAGGATATCAGTACTGTTCCTGCCTCCATACTCCCCCTTCCTAAACCCCATAGAGGAGTTTTTCTCTGCGTGGAGGTGTAAGGTTTATGACCACCATCCACATGACCAGATGTCCTTACTGGATGCCATGAATGCGGGGTGTGGAGACACTTCTCCTGAAGACTGCCAGGGTTGGATTAGACATTACAGGAGATACTTTCCAAGATACATCACCAGAAAAGACACAGGATGTGATGTTGATGAGAACTTGTGGCCAAATGCAGGAGAGAGGGAGGATTAGAACCCTCACAGTACTGTACAGTATAAGTAATTATACTATGCATGTTGTTTTTTTTTGTTTGTTTGTTTTGTTTTTGTAATTATTGCAGCCCTGGAATTTCAGGAATTTGTTTTTTGTTTCAACTTTTTATTTTTCACAAGTAAATTACTATATGCAAAAATATAGAAAAATAAAGGATATTGAAGCAAATTGCTGCATTTCCGATTCATTCTTGTTACATACACTTTAGTACAGTCAATAAAGTGAAAAGGTGTTATTCTTATTCTATAATGAAATACTGATTTATGTGAAAAATCATTCAAACTTCAAAGATCAAAGTTCATCATTTATGTAATGCTTCCTGTTGTTAGTGTTTTTTAGGTCAGTGTGTTATGAGTGACAATGTATGCTTTCTGAGTGAGAATTGTTGCCAGTGTTATGGTCGAACGAGCTTATTTTGAGACAGGTATAAAGGGTTTTGGTGGTTTGAGTGAGTTTTGGAGGTGAGATTAAGTGTTTGGCCAAGATGCATGTTGGTAATGCACTCTGTATGAAGAGTTTTGGAAAAGTGGCTTCAGTATTGACCAAAGCTTGTTAGCAATTGAAAAAAACTTTATTTGTCAATTATCACTAAAAATGTCTTTTAACCATTACAGCCTGCGTCCAAATTCACATCCCTTCTTCTCGGTTGAATTGCTCAGGAAGTATTCATTGCTAACGGTGCTAGTTGTTTGTCTTTGCGACGAAGTGTTGGCGAGAAAAATAATTTTGAATTTACTTCAAATTTAATCACAGTTACAACCTGCATACAGCTCTGCGTCCATGTCCACAATTGTTTGAATTAGTCATGAAGTCGTCATTGCATAGATAGCAGAAGAAGGAGCGGAATCGGAACTTTGTAATGATGCTAGTCACATATTTGTACATACCGAAGTACGTTATGAAGACAGATCAAACTTCTGCAAAGTAACATCTTTACTAATTTCTTCACCCATTTTCACACTCCTGCTTCTCGGTTGAATAAGTCACGAAGTCCCTATAAATAAACAAAAATAAACAAAAAATAATGTAACCCCTACCACCGCCGAAAAAAACTCCCGTATTGGGACACTTTTTGATCTGTTGTTTTGCCTGTAGATACCACTATTGAGTGTAGTAAATTTACTTGGGTCACTTTCTCTCACTGATAGCCCATGACTTACATATACAGCAGTAATAGTGGAAAAATATCTTCAGCGACAACTACTTCTATATTTTGCCTATATACATGCAAATTTCAGTGCAAATAAGACCACTTACAAAAGTGGTAACAAGGCTGCAAACAAAAACAAAACAAAAAAAAATAAACTGAACAAACCTTCTGCTAAAATCAGAATAAACTGTGTTATTTCAAGCATATAGTTTAATTTGTCTGTCAAAATGCAGCATATTTCCATCTACAGTGATCTAAATTTAACAGTTAACTTTCAGTCAACTGAAAGTTAACTGTTTTGAACCCAGTATTTAAATGTCTGCAAAACTTGCTGTAGTTGTACAGAATTTTGCTGGTGGTGAACATGGTATTGAGACACGTGTAAAAATGATTGTAAAAAACTGTAATTACCTCTCCACAGTCAGACAGTTCTGCATCTTGAGATCTAGCGATACACTGTGACAGAGTTTGGGCAGCAAGCACAAAAGAGTGTAATGACTCTGAAGTAGCAAGATGGGATAGAGAGATAGGGACACTTTGTGCTCTTGGCTTCTGACAAATTGCCAAGGTCTTTTGCTGGGGATGTGGAACAGGCACTGCTCCGGAAAGCATTCAGTTTGTTGATTAAACACATCACCCTAGGGGACAGAGCAGCAGACAAGTGTGGCATCAACAAACCTACTCAGGACAAATCACTAGTCATTCAACCAGCTATACTGTTTTCACCCATGGAAACCCCACCTTCCACGCCATCTCTTGAGTTTGTGTTAAGGAGAGAGAACAAGGAGCTTGCTGAGCAGGAGCCATCTGAGGAACCCCTCATGATTGAGCCCTTTCCAGGCCAGGAATGAACATGCTGGGAGTCCAAACTTTGGGATTGTTGCGGAAACTCCAAAACATAGTGTAACACGCATTACTGTTTGACTCTTTTGGTGCCTCTTATGAAGTGATCTCAGATGTGCACACTCGAATGTTCATTTATTTATCACACCCTAGGCACTAAAAGCAAATTAACAGAAGTTAGTGGAGTACTTTGCAGTTTTTTATGCTGGCTGCATAGCACACTCACATTTACAGAATCTCTGCTTGCTCTACAGATACAAAAAGCCCCCAACAGGTGTTTCCACTTTCAGCTACAGAGTGAAATCAGAATGTTTTTCTTTAAAAAGCATGACTCAAATTCTGGCTACATGTCTTTTGGAGGCTCTGCAAAGCACTCTGAACACCTTTGTATAGAAACTTTCACTTAACTGATATTTAACTTGCAACATGCACATAAGCTGGCCCCCTCCCCCCTGCTACAGGTAATCATTAGTAGAACTTTTAATAGAACAGTTTCAACGGGGGGAGTTGGTAGCTAGACCCATAAATAAAGGTGCCCTATGTCTAGACTTAATGGTTAAATTCCACGCTGTGCCGTAAGTGCTGCTTTCACAGACAGTGGAAAAGCGCGTGAGTGGACGCATGAAGTCTGCTGGTTGGCTTTACGTTTACAACATTCCACCAGCACCAACGCATTTCCTGTAGGAATGTTTGCATGCTCCTGCTCCTCTGGGCTCTCCGTCTCCCTTTATTTCCCAGACCGCGGCGGACGAGTCCGGACGGAGGAGGGAGAGAGCCATGACTTTCCGCACACTCTGCCTGCATCTGCCCATCTTCGTGCTGCTGCTCACACTCCTTTCCCTTTCAGGTAACTGTGCTTGCTCTCACATTTTGCTCCATGCACCCATTTTAATTGAGTACGGAAAGTGTGGCACCAAAGAGGTACAGAGAAAAGGTCTGGATCTTGGAAAGAGAGAGAGCTGACTCTCTAGTGCAGGCACACTGGTGGAAAAAAAGAAGGAGTCAGGGTCAGGGCAATGAGAAAGCTGCTCTGGTGGTCTGCGTGTATTCCGAATGTGACAGAGAGGTGCCCCAACCTTTCTGCACTTCCAGGGTCTGGACACGCATCTCTGTCTGAGCTGACAGGGCTGCCTCTGTCCACCTCCAGCCCTCTCATGGGAAAGTAAACGGTAGTGCTGGGGAGGAGTGGAAGGGGAACGTTGGAGGATGAGTGAAGCGGATATTTGAATTAGAGGAGTATGGGGCAGTGAAATCGGCAGTGAGCTCGGTGATAGCTTTCACAGCTCTCTGTAAAACTCTGTGGAATGCCCTCTCTACATCGGTTCAAGCACACAGTTCTTTTGCAGACTATTTGCTTTGATTTTCTAGTAGCCTCTGGGTTTCTGTTAGAGGAGAAATACTGCAGGAGTGACGCAGTGTTAACATTCAGAAGTAAAAAGAGCTATTGTTTGGAATCGCATTTGGAAAAGTGATAATGCTGCAGCAAAAGTGAGCCAAATTTTCCAGCCCATCGCTAAAAGAAAGAATCTCTCTTTGTTTGAACAGCAAGGGGTTTCATGTGTCAGCATGTTCTTTTTGAGGCTCAGGCAAGCTTTAACATCTGTGAGCGATTTTTGCAACCACCAAAACGACCATTTTGTGCCTGCCTAACAGAGCGTTCATGAGCAACGTCTAACAAGTGAGACCAAATTCACACAAAGATATTCAAACTGTGCTGGAATGCCCTTTCACTAAATCATGATAAAGCCACTTCTGGAAGCTGACTCAGCTGAGTTTCAGCAGTTTTAACTAAACAGAGCTTTTTAGCGGTATTGTTTCATTCTGAAAAAAGAGATTTGGAATGCTTCCTAAATGTTTCCTTTGTCCTTTGCAGATGTTTCCAGTGAGAGCAAACTTCACAGGCTCCTGAAAAAAAGAGACGGTAAAGTTGGACAAATACAAAAAAATTGTTTGGCACTCCTCCTGACTATGTAGACACAAACCACTGAAGAAATATTCCTAACAGATCCAATATTGGCTATGCCTCTCCATCACTCCTCAAAATACTTTAATGTTGATATCCCTCAGGTGATCCTCTCCTCTAATGTGTCTATAATTAAGCAGACCCCTGCTGATTCAGGTCTCAGATGGTGTTGTGACTGAAAGTCATGGCCTTAAGAATCACTATCAGAGGTGCTAGTAATATTTATAAGGTGCCACTGATAACGGCCTTGGGGAGGTGTCACAATTGCCTAACGTCACCATCAGAGGGGTGGCATCTGTGGGGAGGCCAACATTGCCTATGGCATCAGGGTCACGGATGGACGAACGGACCGACCTGTTGGGGTTTGTTCCCGTTCTGAACTTGTGTCCCTCTCCACCTCCCCCAGCACCAGGCGAGAACAGAGCCATGCCAGCAGACATGGTGGTGATGCCCTCCAAGGCCAAAGAGTTCCTGACGTCTCTGAAAAGGTCCAGGAGGAACATCTGGGACCGGAGCCGACCGGACGTGCAGCAGTGGATCATGCAGTTCATGTACATGGGCTTTGATGAGACGGTGAGTGACGCAGAGACCACAGCGGTGGGCTCAAACTCTGGCCCTGCTCAAGGAGTATCACTTGATATGCTCTGGTTAAATGGCAGCAGAGCCGGCTCGTGGCATCGGTGGTATAGGCGAATGCTAGGGGCGCCGTCCATCCATAGGGGCGCCCCAAATGAGGGAAGAAAAAAAATTCAAAATTTTTAACTTTTAGTATTTGTTACTAATTTTTTAATACTATTATTGCAAAATATTACCAAAAAAGTCCACAACAACATAACTACATAGCTATTTTCCCACAGCATCACCCTGGCGACCCCCCACACTCTTAGTTAGACTCACCTGATTGTGGGGGGTGGGCGAGTTATCTGAACTAGCGAGTGACACTGACTGTGAAACTTGATATGATTGACATCAGTAGCCTAATTCAAATATATAAAAGAGACCAAAGCCCTCTGGTGCCCAGGGAAGAAAAAGAAGAAAAGAGGAGGAAAAACGGGAAGCAGACAGAGATAATGTGATGAATGAATAGTTTAGAATATCTATTGCATAGTAGTTTTCGTTGGAGCAGAGTGTTACTAGCTTACTTTGGACGATAGTAACATTTACTAATTTAATAAATAGCTAGAGTTAACGTCAGTTACTCCCACCTTAAATTCATTAGGGAAAGTTGGAAAGACTATTCAGGTGTCTGGGGAATAATCTACAGCATAATTTTGAGGAATACACTTTTTCTTTTAAGTGTGCGCACAAACCATCCACTGTCTGCCTCAAGAAACCAGGCATACATTTTTATTGACATCTTAGTCTAGTTAGCCAACGTTAGTGATAGTCAATTAAAATGCTTTTCCTTTTCCATTCCCTTTTGTAATTAATAGTTGAAAGTAGGGCTGGGCGATAAACGATAACCATAATTATCGCGATATAATTTTACTCGATAGAAATATAAAAAAATGTTTGATAAATGTTCAATATAATTAATTTCCATGCTTAGATAGCCTGCACAGAAATGAATCGCAAACTGCCAATCATGTCGCAGGAATAGAGGTATGCATTGCACATGTTAGGTTGCACGTGAGAGGTATAAATTCAAGCCAGCACGTGGTATTGTTTACAGACACAGCGGCTGACAGGCTTGTAGTTGGAGCGGAATAAGCAAAATGAGCGATGCTGAAGAAAAAGCAGTGCCCATGACCAGCTCGATATGGGGTGCCAAATGTAACAGACCTTTTTCGTGGACAGAATGCCTTCTGTGCTACGAAACGCATAAATTCATTATGAAACCATGTAACACCGTTACACGTTTTGTCCACAAAAAGCACAAACACGTTAGCATTGTGTCCACGAAACATTGAAGAGAGCACATACTTTTATATTATTACAGTTATTACATTTTTTCCCATTTGCTAAGACACATTTTCTGAAACCAGTAACCATTTTCTCAAAACTACACACACATTCTCAAAACGTCATTCTCATCTGTACAACCAGCTAACTTTCTGGTCGAAATCAAACTTTGCCCTCAGACAACACACACAAGCAATCAAAAGCACATGCTATACGACTGCCTCTTTGACGCTAGAGGGATTAATTCAAAACACTCTTACCAAAATGTGATTTTTCTTCTGAAATCAGTATTTCGAGAATATGCATTATTTTGAACTTTGTAACATCACTTTACTGACATACAGATTACCCGAACAGGAAGACACCATCAAGAGACATTCAAAACAATACTATACAACATCTTTGCAATGTCACACTGTATGAAAAAAGCAGAAATTT
Organism: Megalops cyprinoides; assembly: GCF_013368585.1. Classification (NCBI taxonomy): domain Eukaryota; kingdom Metazoa; phylum Chordata; class Actinopteri; order Elopiformes; family Megalopidae; genus Megalops; species Megalops cyprinoides. Next base: position 3,067,340 of record NC_050596.1, on the reverse strand, counting down.
TTCCTTTATTTCCAGAAAACCATATGGAAGCAACAGTGGTACATAGGGTAGGTAGAGTATAATTTTGGAAAAAAAAGAAAAAATTGAAAAACTTACAAAAAATATTTATACATACATAAGACAAACAAATGTAATTTCATATTGTAAATCTAATTACAACTACTCTGCATCATCATCTCCTCTCTGGTCGGGATCCGGCCACAAAATTTCATCAACATCACAAAGGATGTTTTCCCTGGCCAGGCAAGGCGGGAAGTATGCCCTGGTATGTCTAATACCGCCTTGGATGGCTGGCCTCCTCCATGGAAATCAAGAGGTTTTCTCTGTCATAAACCTTCCACCGCCATGCTGAGAAAAATTCCTCTATTGCATTGAGGAACGGCGAATATGCAGGTAAAAAAAGATTTGTGAATGTGGGGTGGTCATTGAACCAGGCGCGAACCAGAGCAGCCTGATGGAAACTAATGTTATCCCAGATGATAACATACTGAGACTGCTCTCATTGCCCTGGTTCCCCTTCCTGTTGAAGTCATTGGTAAAGTTGACCTAGGAATTCAAGCAGACGTGCTGTGTTATATGGACCTAAAGTGGCATGGTGGTGGAGGACCCCTTGATTACTGATAGCACATAGAGTCACGCTGCCTCCTCTCTGGCCAGGAACCTCCACAATGGCACGGTGACCAGTGATGTTCCGTCCCCTTCTGTGCCTTGTTGTGAGGTTAAACCCTGCCTCATCATCAAAGATGTATTCATGGGGCTGAGGCATCGCATCAAGTTGAAAGAAGTCCAAGTATAGTTACAGTCTGTACATGCACTACAACATTACCATACGTGTATACATGCATTACTGTAACACCAATGTAAAGTACCTGTTTACTGTAATCGCCTGAAAGTGCGGACAACAGATGCAACAGTGAAGCGACTCACGTTTGCATGCACCCTCTGTCCACCTTCCCTCATGGTCATCCCATGTATTAGAACACTATGAATAACAGATGCACGAATTGCATCAGAATCAAACTGTCTTTGTTGTCGAATTGGTCTTCCTTGTCCTCGTCCTCTTCCTCTGCGTGCTTGACCCTCACCACCTCTCTGATGTCTTTCGACCTCTGCATGGTTAGGATCCATTGTTCCAGAGCACATCCAAACAAATGGCCCTATTTATAGGGATCCTGTGATTCTGATTTGTGTGTCACTAATTTAGTGGCTTTGTGTTTACACCTGGGGAAAAGTGTCCTCTTTGAGTTCGGATGATATTGACTTGAGTGTATTGTATTGGTTGCATGTGTTTGCTGAATGAACATATAGTGCAGTGAATGATTCATTTGGCCACATTTGCATAGAGTTTTGCAAAAAGGGTTTTACACATAGAAGCTTGTGTGAAAACATGTGAATAGTGTTTACAGTTGTGAGAAAAGTGTGTATCTTTTGAGAAATGAGGCAAGGCTATAGGTTTTCTTGCTGAAGGAACCGGTTATAGGGTGTTAGCAATTGGAAAAAAAGTGTAAACAATGGTCTCACGCCCCTCCAGAAGCAGAGAAAAGCTTAGCGGCACACAGCTAGTGTCCTCCCAGAGTGATAAACTTATTTTACCACTCCTTGCATCACTGGTGCTTTACAAGCATTGCAAATAGCAATTTTGTTATCTGTTTCAGATGGTTTGAAATAGGCTACTTCCATACAGCTGACATGTTGAAGCTTGTTGCTGGCGCTCATAATAAACATTTCGCGTCACCTTATCGGCCAGGCACATCTGCCGATGGTGATAATTAACTTCTTTAGTTTTTATGTCGTGCCGATATCATCGTGCATCCCTACCATAACAATCAAAAATTGAGGAAATAAAAAATCAAATGTTTCAGCAAGAACAATGATGTAAATAAGTCCATAAGTTTCTCATTTTATCCTTGACATTGTAATGATTGTCAATGTGTCATATTTTAGATTCCAAAAAAAAAAAAAAAAAAACTAAACTAAAATTAGTTAGGCAACATAGACCAACAGTAATATATGGTGGATATATATTAGGGCTGTCAACGTTAACGCGTTAAACGCTCGTTCGCGATTAATCGCGAAACTTTAATGCGTTAATGTTTTAACGCTAATTAATCATATTATCAAGTTTGACCGCAACTCCCTTGCGTAATTCCAGCGCGGATATTTACCTGGCTGAATTACTGAAAGGTGTGGCAAACGCTGATTTGCTGAATGGCAAATTTCGTTTTAACCCTTTCGCGCGTACTATCACACCGGTGTGATTAGCCGTTTAGCGCATATGCTAAAACTGGTGCGATTAGAACACTAGATTGGAGAAATTCTAGCTAATTTTATCTTTGAGGAAACAGCGATTTAGGCTAACTATAAAAATATAGCAAACGCTAACTCAAATCTATAAGAAACTTAATAACGCAAATGAAAACATAACGAACCATATAAGGTAACACGGGCGCTACATACCATAACAAATAAGTTACATGCGAAAGGGTTAAAACGAAATTTGCCGTTCAGCACATTTGCGTTTGCCACCGTGCCTCCTTAAAGACAACAACAAAATGATGACTCAATAATGTTTCGTGTCAGTTAACCCCGGAACCCCGTTTAAGGGTTTCTAAACGCTATTTTAACAGTGTAGCTAGTTACTGTGTTTTCGCGACGTGCCGAACTGTAGCCAAAACGGCACCTATTCACTTAACTGAGCTATGTTTTGCCATTTAACCATATGAAAATAGGTTTACCTTAAGCAAACTTTGACAGCTAGTGGTGGCTGTTTGGTGAAGCAGTAGGCAGCTAGCGCACCCTATCTTATTGATAGCGCTATGGTGTGGGCTATCTAGATACTACAGCCACTGTCATAAAAATTAATGAGGCCAGATGGAATATTTTCTTTGAATATCTGTGACACCCTTATAACGTTAACCACGTCACCGTTTGTATGAAATAAAAAACGTAGCCTTAGCTAACCAAGCAGTGTGGGATTAGCTAAAAGAGCTAAATATCATAGCCTATACGTAGCTACCTAGGCTAGCTAATTTACCTCAGAACCAGGTAACGTTATGTAAATCCATCTCACTAAAATTGGCTAAAACTACATTTACATTTATTTATTTAGCAGATGCTTTTATCCAAAGCGACTTACAAAAGTGCATACAGTAAGTATAGCGACAGTACGGGGACAGGATGTGTACAGTTCCACAATGAGACAGTTCTCAGCTGAGAGCAAGGTCTGTTTGACTGTATTTGTACAACTACAGCGTATAGGGCAACTAATATGATACACCTTCAAACAGCAAACTTCAGCAACTTCAAACAGCGCAATGAGCGTCAGGGTAAAGGCAGCAACAAGAAACAATTTAAAAACAAATTAAAAAGCACAGCAATATACAACAAATAAATATATAAATATCATATATTAAAGTAACCATTCCAAATCAAACTGTAGGCTACATAATTAGACATGATACGTTTATTTAACGAAATATAAGGCAATTGTTATAAGGTAGCCTACTTACCCAGATGCGGCTTTACTGCCCTCTTCAGAGTGAGACTGAGAGCTGTCTCGCACAGTTTCAGTTGAACTTCTAAAATGTCCTCGCGATCATCCCGACTTAACGTTGGCCACTTTAGAACATCAACTGCGAAAATGCGATGGTTGGGTTAAAGTCACAATGCCAACGGAGTGCCAACGTTGGTTTATGACGGTTATGCGACGGTAGGGGTAGAGTGGTGGTCCAGCATTGTACCAATGATGATTAAGCGACCGTTGGGCTAAAGTGGCATCCCAACAGAGTGCCAACGTTGGCAGCAGACGGTGACGGTCGCCAACCATAATGACCATGAGCCAACGTTGGCCCAACCACAGCATGTTTACTCTTTATGTGTTGCTTGACAACAAGTGTAAATGTAATCCTGAAGGAATTGTTTTTGTCGGAGGAGCCCAATAAACGACAAAAAACATAATTTGTTGTCTCAAATTATTCTTACTTGATAAACACTCTTGTATAAAAGCAATATCACACTCGAGGTCGTGCTGTTATCAGCACTTCCTCTCGTGTGATATTGCTTAAATGCACAATGATGTATGGGGTCAAGGGGCATCAGAAAGTGCGATTAATCCGCGTTAATTTTTTGGACGCATTATTTTTCTATAATTAATTTATCGAAATTAACGCGTTATTTTGACAACCCTTAATACATCACAAAAAAAAAACATTTAAAGCTCTCTTGGGGGCCCCCTAGTGGCCACGGGGCCCCTAGGCAGCCGCTTAGTTCGCTTATGCGTCGGGCCGGCCCTTATGGCACGAAATGATGATAGTATAGCGCATTCTGCATTTCGTGTCACAACAGCACAAATGCTGTAACCCTGCGCTCACATCGGCAGCGACTTTATCGCTGTACGTCGCCAACTTGCTAGCTGCAGCTAGCAGCTGTTTCGTTGTCACTTGCTGCAGCCAGCTTGTGGGCGTTGCTAACGTAGTTTTGAGGAAGTGGGCTACAAATGTATTGACAGGAGATGTATCAATTTTCTAAAAAATGTATATGCTAATAAATATTATAAATATATATTATATTTATTTATATGTTATATTTACATCATCTTTGCTATATTCATCGTAGAATTGTATGTTCGTATTTTCTTAAAGGCAGGCCTATTAATATCCCAGCCAGCACACCCATGTGGGGCCCAAATGGGTTGTACCTGGGCTGATATGTGAGGCCCAGCCAATTTTGTCTGCAGTTTCCATGGAGGCCCCACATGGGTTAGCCCAGATGGGTTGATGATGGACCCCATATATGGTCCATATGGGTAACCCAGGTTTCTCCCATTTGGGGCCTACAGGAGTCTGCCTACATGGGTTGATGATGGGACTCAGCTAGGTCTTATCTAGTGTTCTTATGGGCCACAACAGATATATATATGGGCTACCATATTTGTCTGTTTGGCTTACCTTATTTTACAGTAAACCCATAAAAATACAATTGTACATTTAATCTACATTTAAAAGTAGGCTAAAATGTAAAATGTATTGTTTCAATGAAGAGAGACCAATAGTATAGTTCATGCTTTATTTTATTAAGAAAAGTGCAGTGCAGCTCCTCACTCCTCTGTCCTTAATCTCCCAACGGCCCTTTGAAAAGAGAAAATAAATGAATCAAACATTTGCCAAATTTCAGTTAGGTTCACTCATTTTTAGTACCTTCTTCACAGTTAAATCAGATGTGTTAGGTTAGCCTTAGGATTTTGGTGCCTCACATCAACATGATCTAGATGATACATTCACAGTGATACCGCACTAAGGCAGAAATCACACTGAAAATAACTAAGCGGCAGCAATAAGCGTAACACAACGCCCAGATGGTCATAAATCTATGACTCTATCTCATTGCTATGCACTAACGCTCTTGTCATTTCTGATCAGTTTCCATTAAGAATCTTACTGCTTTGATAGGTCAGAATGGCAGAAATGAATATTTGAATTAACAGTGTCTGCTTTGATTATCTCAGCACATTCAAAAGCTAAATGTGCCACAGGTATACCTTCTAACAATAAAAAGTCCCGCAAACTCTGTGAGAGTATTACAACATGTTTTGTAATATCTAGCAAGCCACTTGAGGTTAAGGTAGCGAGCTAGCCAGCCAGCCAGTATTTGAACGATATCTATTCTAGTAAGTATAACTATGGAAGTACGCGAAAGTATTAATTTCACACATCTAAGAGTCATTAGCCTGCAAGGTTGTTAGCAGGCTCCCAATAATTCGCTCAGATGAGAATGACTCCCGCCTAAAAATGTTAGCTAGCTAGCCAATATTTGAATATAACATAGCTAAACTTAAACAAGCATCAGATTTCCCTCGAGCTCTAAAACACTGCATCAACCATTCAGAAGGACATCTCAGCCAGACACAGCTTTGTTACTGAATATTTAATTAACTACAATAAACAATATATTTAGATATCCACCATTATGGTAACTGGGGGATAAGTTAGCTAGCAATGTTAGCTAGACAGCTAACTAGTTAATGTCTAGCTGTAATTCTAACGTGACAAGAAGCCAAACTAATGTTTTGGTTAACATTATGTTGTGAAAACAATGTATTTCTAATAAATTCCAGTTTTCAGTTTAAATACAAAAGTATTGTAGTTCTTACCTAGGGTTGCCACCTTTGATTTGTGAAAAACCGGGACACTTGGACCAAATATACTGTGTTAACTGTTGTAGGACTCCCTATTGCCTCTCTTACCTACATTTGTCCTGACGCAAACACACTGCCTGACGCAACTGCACTCACTCTGGACTTCTTTGTCTGCTGCTGTCTCTGTCTACATTAAATAGATTTTTTACTTTAACGTGTAAACATATACTGAGTAATTATAATCTACTATAAAATCTAATCATATGTCCAAAGGTATACTCCCTTTAGAAATGAAAACATGATTAGATGTATTATAATAGATTATAAACAACTATTTAACTTAATGAATTTGGGCAACCTAACACTGACATTTCTCACCTCTTTTTCGCACTTACTTTATTGGCACAATTCGTAGATATGTAGCTGTGGCCATGAAGCACTCCATGGTATAAACTACTAAGCTCCGCTATTGCTATCCTGTCTTCCTCTGGTGAACCTTTTTTGTCATAAAAGTTAAAATGACTAGATTTTGCGTTTGCTTAATACAAAACTCTGATGCTTCTTTGTTATTGCATGATTTCCAGCACTGTTTTTCCTTCATATTTAACTGAAATTTTGGCTGGACACAAAACACAGGTGGCGGAGAACGGGTCTCCTTGGGTGGGCCTTACCTATTCAGAAAAGTTTTCTCTTTTCGACCAGTTTGAGTTGTACGTTATAAATCGTTTTTTCTTTGATGACCAAATAACCAGAAAGTTAAAAAATAAAAATAACATTACCTCTAGCTAGCAACTGAACTTACGGTGGGGTCGTGGATGTGGGTGCACACGGCAGACCAACAGCTCGGCAATAAAGTAAGCTTTTGTATTTCTGCTACCAATCAAATAAAAGTATAGACAAGGCCAATCATCGCTGTTTTACCCGTTTTTACCCATTTCCGGGCACAGGATTGAATGTATAAACTTTTTTTTTTTTTTAAACTTAAGACAGAATTTACAGTACAAATTGGCGTAGTATAGAATAGTACAAACAGTACAAATTTAACAAGGAACAGACACGCTATATAGCATAATAAAATAAAATAGATTGGAAAAAAACTAAACAATAAAAGTACATAAGTGAATTTAAATGAAATAAATATAAATAAACTTAAGACACAAACATAAATAAGGAAACTCCGTGGGGAGTATGGCAATGTGAGAATAGTGCTAGAGGTTCTCTGTAAGGTTAAGGTCCTCTACTAACTTGGAAAGCTTCACAGCATTCTTTTTCTTCATATATTTCAGGGATGAAAAAAAGACAGTTTTTTATGAAAAACATAAAAGTTAGGTCTTGACTTCAGGAATCTATTTTTAGTATAAAAAATGTCCTCAAATGGTCGAATGTTTCCTGTATTATCCAATAAGTGCATCACAGACCATATTCCTTTTTCTAGCCAATTTTGTAAAAATATGGATTTATTTTTATGTAACACATATCTGCAGTTCCATAGTGGGATATTGTGGGGACTAAAGTTATGTTTGTATATCATTCTTCAATATAGCAAAACCTGTTGATGAAACAAGGATAATTTGACAGGGAGCTTTTTTAGGTCATAGTCGCATCTAAGAAAGAAACTGATGCCTCCTAGTTTCATAAAAATTTCATTGGGAATGTGAAACCAAAAGCTTTTTTCATGTTTTAGACATGATCTTAACCAGTTTATCTATTCTTGGATCATAGTGCCTTTCTTTATATAGTGTGTTTTCCTTTTCCAGATATAATTGAAATTAGCCTGGTTTATGGGTTTTATTGCATTTTTGGGAAGTGATAAAGAGTAAGCTGGGTAGATGAATCGGGAAATGCACTCCATTTTTGTTAGAAAAATTCAACCTATGATAGGGATGTCTCTTTGAGACCAAGAATTTAGATGAGATTTACATTTATCCAGATTATTCCAAATGTTAAGGTTATTTAAGGAGTCCTTATCCTTAGTGATGTGTATGCCAAGGTATTTAACAGCTGCCTTAACGGGGATGTTATGATTTGTTGGTAGAGTGGAATTGTGAATAGGTAGTAATTCACATTTTTTAAGGTTTAATTTTAAGCCAGATGCCTTAGAAAAGAAATCTATTGTTTCAAGGATTGTTTGAATTTGGGTACTATTTTTCAAAAATATGGTTGTGTCATCAGCCAGTTGGCTGATTGTTAGTTGTTTGCGTAACACTGTCAATTTTCCAAAATCTGAATTTTTAACAAGAATGAAAAGCATTTCTGCTGCAGCGATAAAGAGTAAAGGAGAGATGGGACAACCTTGTTTAATACCTTTATCAATTGAAAATCTTGGAGATGCACCTTGTGGTAGTAAGACTGTACTAAGACTATTTGTTGTTTTATTAATTGACATTGTCCTTTAAAACACTTTTGCACTTATTTTTTCTATTAAGATATTTATTTTGTTGAGGGAAAGGGACTGAAAAGGGATTTTACGTACTTTTACTCATGCATATACATTTACATTTATTCATTTAGCAGACGCTTTTATCCAAAGCGATTTACATAGGTTACAGTTCTTTACAATGTTATCCATTTATACAGCTGGATATTTACTGAGGCAATTGTGGATTAAGTACCTTGCCCAAGGGTACAGCACTGCATATTTTGATGTTGAAAAAAGATTTTATCATTATAATTGTTTTGAATGTTCTTCCTCAGATTTGTGAAATGTTCCGCTGTTTGGCAGATGTTTGTCATGTTCTGACCATAATGGTTTGAAACCACAATTAACCGTGGTGGTGGAATTGGCTGCGATGCACGGGGCACCAGCTAAAATTTTGCCTAGGGCACCAAATTGGTCTCTGAACGGCAGTGTTGTGAAATGGGAGTGTTGTGATCCGAAGAGGTGTTCCTAACTAGGGCTGGGTATTGGCACAGATGCCCCGATTCGATTCCGATTCACAAGCTAACGATTCGATTTAATCCGATTCGATAAGAATGACATATGAAATACTATATAGCAGCTTTGCATATTTGGAGAGATGTTTACAAAGCTCTAAAGGGAACACAAATTTACAAATGGAGAGTCACTGGAAATTGTGAAAATCACTAAAGAAAAGGCCAAAGGCTTGTACAGTCACGCGCCGCTTAACGTCCATTCGTACAACGTCCGTTGGCATATACGTCCGTAGTCCCATAAGGTTATAATAAAGTCTAAAAATCCCGATCGCAGAATGGGATGTAGCGGACATAGTGAAGGCAGCGCTTCCCGCACGCAACACGTCTATCTCATGTCTCATGGAAATAAAGAGATTGCGCTGCCAGGCGTATAATGGTACAGTACATATTATACTGTATAATACATATGTCTTGGTAGTCATAATAAACGCCTATGCTAATGTCTTATGTAGCCTATGTACTGTACTTTCTATCATTGTTTTAATGTGAACTTTGGATACTTACAATTAAAAGTTTAATTAAGTTTGTCGTATAACAGTGTATGCTTCGACTCGTAAGCAGCAGCATCCAATCTTGTGCCTATTCCATATAGGTTTGCTAAGTAAACTCTCATTGAAAATGAATTGCAGCCGGTCGCTTTGTCTCTCTCCTGTGACGTCCATGTGACTCATGGTGAACACTAAGTGGTCGTATCATAGTAAAAAAAAAATGATGTAACAGGTTTTCCTCTATGCATTCGCAGGTCATTAAAAGTTAAACGAGAGAGCGACATCTAATGGGGGTTGGGACGAAGACTAGTAATTGCCTTTAATCCCACAGTTAGGCTATGTCAGACCCCGTCTATTTACAGTTTTTTTTTCAATTGCTAACAAGCATTGGTCAATACTGAAGCCACTTTTTCAAAACTCTTCATACAGTCTGCATTACCAACATGCATCTTGGCCAAACATTTAATCTCACCTCCAAAACTCATTCAAACCACCAAAACCCTTCATACCTGTCTCAAAATAAACTCATTCGACCATAACATTGGCAACAATTATCACTCAGAAGGCATAGATTGTCACTCACAACACACCGACCTAAAAAACACTAACAACAGGGAGCATTACATAAATGATGAACTTTTATCTTTGAAGTTTGAATGATTTTTTCACATAAATCAGTATTTCATTATAGAATAAGAATAACACCTTTTTACTTTATAGACTGTACTACAGTGTATGTAACAAGAATGAATCGGAAATGCAGCAATTTGCTTCAATATCCTTTATTTTTCTATATTTTTGCATGTAGTAATTTACTTGTGAAAAATAAAAAGTTGAAACAAAAAACAAATTCCTGAAATTCCAGGGCTGCAATAATTACAAAAACAAACAAACAAAAAAAACATGTATAGTGTAATTACTTATACTGTACATTACTGTGAGGGTTCTAATCCTCCCTCTCTCCTGCATTTGGCCACAAGTTCTCATCAACATCACATCTTATGTCTTCTCTGGCGATGCATCTTGGAAAGTATCTCCTGGAATGTCTAATCCAACCCTGGCAGTCTTCAGGAGAAGTGTCTTCACACCCCACATTCATGGCATTCAGCAAGGACATCTGATCATGTGGATGGTGGTCATAAACCTTACACCTCCAGGCAGAGAAAAACTCTATGGGGTTTAGGAAGGGGGAGTATGGAGGCAGGAACAGTCCTGATATCCTGGGATGTGCAGCAAACCAGTCTGTGACTGCAGCAGAGTGGAATGTCACATTATCCCACACAACAACGAAGGGAGGGGAGTTTCTTGCCCCTCGACTTCTCTCCTCCGCTGGCACAAGTTGATTATGCAGATCATCCAGGAAAGAAATGAGCCTCTCTGTATTGTAGGGGCCAATGAGTGGTTTGTGTAACAGCAAACCATGATTGGAGAGTGCTGCACACATTGTGATGTTAGCTCCTCTCTGGCCTGGGACATCCACGGTTGCTCTCTGTCCAATCACATTTCTTCCCCTGCAGCGTGTTTTTGGCAGGTTGAATCCAGCTTCATCCACAAAGATGAATGTATGTGCAGTTTGGCTGGCTTCCATCTCCATTACTCTCTGAAATACAGTAAATCCACATTTTCTATATATTTCAATATGGTTACTGCAGAAATGCACGAAATTTGCTATCATTCTGTTTTGAATGTGTTTTAACAGTTTTGAAAACAGTGTGTTAGCATTTGAAAAATGTGCTGCAAATATGTAGTGTTTTGCAGGTGGTGGAGTGTGAATGAGAAAAGAGTTCATGGATTTTGGAAAATGTGGTCATTGAATGCATTTTGTGTGAAAGCAATGAAAAATGACTCACAGTTTGGTCCACATAGACTTCTGTTTCGCTGACTGTGTGAAGAGTTTTGACAATGTGACTTCAGTTTTGTCCAATGCATGTTAGCAATCGAAAAAACTGTAATTCTTTGGCTATGTTTAACCATTTCTGAAATGAACCTTGAAAACCGGAAAAAAAATGCATATTAGCCTAAAAGATCGATCCATGAATTTTACAGATCGATATCGAATCGGACGAATTTCAATTAAAAAAACAATTAATCGAAAAAACGATATTTTTGCACACCCCTACTCCTAACTGTGCACAGTTTTCCCTACTCCTAACTGTAAGCAATGTGAATTAGCATCTAACAAGTACATGCAAAATAAAACCAAAGTGAAAATGGCCCAGACAGGCAGAAAAGTTTTTTTTAAATAATCAATGTAGTATCCCAAAGGAAGAAATAAGAGCATGAAACAGGTTTCCAATTTCAGACATTGTGGTATGAGCAAAGAGGTGTTTCAAATGACAGGAAGAGTTTTAGTGGGAGGGAAATCTGTGCAAATTGTTCCCCAACTCACTGGATTCCCCAACCTGACATACAAGTACAGACACACATTCCCCCAGTGGCACCAGTGCCTGGACGAAAGGCTGTGATCAGGGTCCTGGGTTTGCTGAAGGAGGCCTTACTGTGGCCTCCCTCAAGAAACAGTCCTGGTGGTTCTTACTGCGTGATCGCCTAAAAGGCTGTCCTCATAACACCTGGGGTCTGCCAGCAGCTGCTGTCCCCCCTGCCCGCATGTCACTACAGTCCGCCCCTGCAACTGACACTGACTGCTGTAGTGCGTCCGGCACGTCGGCGGTTGCCGCCTGACTGCCAGTCACCTTCCCAACCTACCACACTGTGCTGCACGAGTATCCACCTGAGGCAGAAAAGCCCACTGGCCCCGTCGCCCCTTCTGTCTTCCAAGATAAATACTCAAATACAACAATCCTCCTACAGGCAGTGAAAACCCAAAGTTGCTCTGAACAATTCACCTCAGTATATTGTAACTCCAGTCATGCATGCATTTTTATACGTAAAATTCCAAGTGGTCTCATTCCTTCACTTTTATTTAAATACACCTCTACGACTATATTTCTTGGTAATGATGTATAACAATTCACAGCAGTGAGACTTTACACTTTTGAAAGATCCTTAGTCTTGCCTTATGCCATTTTATGCAGTTTTTAACTAAATGGTTCTGTGATTTTCTGAGAGAAATTCTTCTTTTGAGGTGATTTTCATTATGTAAACGGTGTTCAGGGGAGCCCAGACAGATTTTCAGAGATGTCTGACACGGAGAGAAACAGCTTAATAGGTTTGCTGAAACATATGAGTACAGCCTTACAGTATTGTTAAGGTCATTTCAGATACCACCCATGGTAATCATACTCATTTGTACTGAGATTACTGATATTCATGGACCACTATAGGGAGCCAATCATATAAGCTTATGCATATTTTTTAGAGTACACAGATGATTTTGAGGTGAAAACTGCCTTCAGTTTGGAAACAGTGATGGATTGCATGTTTGAGTCTTGACTAACACACTGTTTTCTTGTTTCTGTAATGTCTGCAGAGACTGGAAGCGGACCTGTCATACTGGATGGACCATTCCCGGGCCACTGACCAGGGTCGGCAGCACCATTACGATGAGAACTCACCGATCGGACCCCGTGACCGCGGCGCCTACAGGCACGGCGCCAACGTCAACTATGACTACTACTAAAGCAGCAGTCGCACCCCCCCCCCCCCCAGCACCCTTGCCTTTAGCGTGCTGCAGCAGTACAGGACGCACCTATAGCCTGTGAACCTGTCCCAAATGCTAAGCCTGGTGCATCACACATGGCTGTGGTTTTAACTGTCCATGTTTCTACATGCTTTTTTGTATGCAACGCATTGCATTTTGTAATAAGGAGTATGGTGCTGTCATATCGTGTGCTCCTCTCAGTTGCTCTGAAATAAAACAGGAAGCACTTTCATCTCCTGACATTAGTGGCATCCCTGGTGGTTTCCTTAGCTAAAGCACTGTATGACCAATGCACCTGAAAGTCCCTTCATAATGATGTGTAAATCAACACAGTGGAACATGTGTTGGGTGTCATAAACTGGGTTTCATAACACATATCATGGCCATCTTTGCATTTTAAGTATTTTATTAAAATACTCACATTCACCTTTAAGCAATTTTTCTCAGCAGACCTCACACAAAGATAAAGCAAAAGACATTCAATACAACTATACTGTGGCTAAACAGAAACACAACTTTTTTATTTTCCATACATGAGTCTGAGTGTGCATATGTTTGTACATATATACACACCCACACACAGCACCGTAACGCAAACACGTGAGGCCCCACAGCAGCTAACCCTGAGTGAGCCCCTTTCCTGCAGCAGACAGATGAACTGATAACGAGAGACACACATGAATGACAGGCAGAAGGTGCATGAGACGGGATGACAACGTGATCAACTTGCATAGCGGAATCGTAGTTCCCGTTCCCCCTTCTATGACCGGTCAGTGAGTGTAATCCGCTGTTCCAGTCTGGCACACGCTGGCTGTAGGTGTTCCATAAACAGCCCTATGTATCTCCATATCCGCTGACCTGATGGTGGTGATTACATTTAACACAAAGAACCCTGGACTGAAAAGCCAGCTCCAAAAGATGTGTTACAGGCACAGAAAGAATCTCAAGGCTCAATCTGGTGCAACACATTTAATGTTGGATGTAAATCTGAAACAAGAAAACAAACGTTTCAGCGGTGAGCTGGGCTGGAACTTCAGCGGTCTCGTTTCCAACAGCCAACTCAAGAACAGTACCTAATTACATTATTAAACTGATTACTTAATACACACTGAGTGTAACAAATTCTCATAAACAATCACAAATTAACAGGGACAGTATCTTGACACTATCAGAATATCCAAATATATTATTCTATTTTCCTATATTATTATAATGTTATCTTTAGAGTAATTATTACCTTTCCATTCACATCACCTTTACAACTACGTCTGATAGAACTGATCCACTGTACGTTTCCCTTCCTTATTTACATTCTCTGTCACATACGTCACCGAAGGACCACTCCGAAGCTGAATCGTTAACCGGTCACTCGTTCAACAGTATTAAATCGGTCTAATACTTTGTAACCCAAACGGTTACAAAATATTCACCTATCACTCCGTTACACCTACAAAGGTAACATTATATATATATATATATATATATATACGTGGGAGTCAAACTATGTTACATTTTAAATTATTAAATATCTTTTAAACAATAACAAAACTTTAACAGCATTCACTCGCTAGCGAACAGGCTAACGGCTTTGAGCTACCGCTAGGATGCTAGCTAATTTAACAAAATTATTCATTAAATAGAAACAGACAATTACCAGGCATTACAACATCTTAGTTATGATTATCGAATACACTACCACATTTGGGAGTAATATTTGGGATATGACATCCCTCACCTGAAACAAGAAAACAAACGTTTCAGCGGTGAGCTGGGCTGGAACTTCAGCAGTCTCGTCTCCAACGGCCAACTCAAGAACCCAGCCCGAGCTCCCCAACTGCACCCGCTGCCAATCCACAGCGCGTGGACGGCAGACAGACACAATAACGGCAGAGACACAGACAACCATAACGTACGATCAAGGAGGGGTAATCGTGAATGCACCACATAGACACAAATATTCCAATGCACATAAAAGCCTACGTGCCACAGATGCTTAATGACAAAAAAGTATATCACATCAAAGGGAACCTCCTGACAGAAGCTCAAACACTATACATGGAGTTCACAATTTTTTCTTAAATAAATTACAACTGGCAAAAAAAGTGTAAGGCGAGGTGCTGTAGTTTCTCCTCTTTCCAGTTGCTTTTTAGGCACCATCTCTGAAAGTGAGCTTGACCATGGAGATCGGGTTTTTGTTTCTCAGAAATCAGCACATGGCATTGAAGTGAAGTCTTTTTCCCTCAGACAACCCACTCTCCTGATTTTAGGCCTTCCCTCTGTGGGCCCATCCCTCAGTTCTATCGGGGCCTGCCCTTCTTCATGCAAGCCGATTTTGGTTTGGGGATTTACTGATTGTTGGCCTTGTGTTCCAGTTCTTCAAGTACTGAATGGTTTTATTCAGACCCTCCTCTTTATGTACCTGTGAACCCAAAAACATGTCCATCATCAAAGACACCCCCCACACTATGGGCTCAGTCCTTGGCAGTTAACTCTGGAGTGGGTTAACATGGGGTACACAGCACAGGAGCCAGGTGATCAGACTCCTGGAAACCTCTCATCTCATCTGGTAAGTAGAAAAGCTGGTAAACTGACTGGTAAAGAGATTAATTATACCTTCACTGAACCATAAGTATATAAATTGAGTTTATCCATGAATCCAGGAGTAAACAAATCCAGGTTGTATGTAACAATGAAATATTACATAATATGAAAAAGATAAAAAGATATTTTTACATTACATTATTGTCATTTAGCAAAAACTCTTATCCAGAGTGACTTACATAGGTTACCATTTTTACATGTTGTCCATTCACACGGCTGGATGTTTCCTGAGGCAATTGTGGGTTAAGTACCTTGCCCAAGGACACAACAGCATTGCCCCAGTGGGTAACAGAACTGGCATCCTTTCAGTTACATGCCCTGCTACTTACCACTACGCTGTGTAGGATTTAATATCAGTAAAACTGCAATGCAATAAAGTGGCTGAATATATTTTTGAAAGTAGCATGTCTTCAATGAGAGAACAGCAGGTTAGCCTTACTGCGCATTGATTGATTCTGCTGAGGGATTGCAAAAAAATTGGGAAGGGAGTACATAAATATATGCATGAGACTTAAGGTGGTGAAGACAGCTGAAGTGGTTACTTTGAGTGAGTGACTACTTAGGCTGAGACATAAAAGCATTACTGTGGCTGCTGGGAACCTCACAGCCCTCCCTGTACAGTTCTACTGTATACAATGTTGCTGGCAGAGTGCTGATGTGTTCACTTCTGCAGTACTCTGAAGGCACTGTGTATGGTTAACATGGATTTTAACTCCTCCAATTGCCCAAAATGCTCAGTGTGATTGGCTGTGCTTATATTCTGCTGATTTGTGTGACTGAACAGACACATAAACCGAACACAAAATCAAGGGCAGGTGTGATGCTGGTGCATTCAACCAAGCACTGTCCCTGAGTTTTCAACAGAATAGATATTGCTGGAATTGAGGAAGACAAGGTCAGTGTTATTATACACAGGGAAACAAATGGACAAAAGCCCTGATTATTACCAGTACTGGTCTCATCCTTAGTGGGACTACTATGTGCTTGAGGTGAGTGATGCATGTATACTGATATATGTATTAATGTGTGTGAGATTCACAAAAACAGATGTACTGACCACGGGCTCCCAGCCCAACAGCGTCTTGGCCTTGAGGATGTCAGGGCGCCTCCTCTGGGGGTCGTCCTGGGCCTCAGGGAGGAACTGGATCATACTCTGACTCACTGGTGTAGAGTAAGAGGAAGTATGCCATCAGTTCCACAAAAGCCACCGTCTAACAAAAGGAGTCAAATACCATCTGAAATCACCATGCCTCAAACTGCCACACATAAAACCGCCACACCTCAAAGTGTCACACCTGAACCCACCATGCCTGAAACAGCCATGCGTGAAACTGCCACACCTCAATCTGCTACACCTGAAACTGCCATAAATGCTAACCTATGGCCTGAAAATCAGCAGTCTTATTTTTATAAAGCAATGGTATTTTTATTTAATTTGTTTTAATTTTTATTTAAGAGTATTTTAATGAAGAGATCAGGTCGCTCAGCCTGTCTCGGCTTTGTCTTCAGTTTGATATTTCACCAAAATCTATCCAAAGAAAGAATATGTGGGAAACGCATAATGCAAAATAAACATGCAGAGAATTTTATGAGGCCTTAATTTAATTTAATTTGATTGAATTAAAGCTTTATAAAATTCATTTTATTTTCTCCCTGTAGATTCTTGCTTTGTATGGACTCACAATGACATGCTCAGTTTTATCCCCACAAAACTGTAAGCTTTTAATTTCCTTGGTTTGCTGCAAGGATTTCTCAATTTTCAAAATCTAAAATAAACCAATAAATCATCTGTTCCACCCTCCCCAAAAATACCCCTCAAACCCCACCTCTCCTCACAACCTTGAAACAATCAAATGTTGACTTAGTCATCTACTGACTGTGGTGTTGCTGAGGTAGGAAAAAATGTAATATTCATGTTTTACTAGCAGCAAAGAGTACTAGCAGTCTTTTTTTTTTTTTTTTACAGTCTTTACATAGGTCTGTATTTTTCCCACTGTGCCATCCACAAACAGGCTGTCTTAAATGTCCAAGAATGTCAGTGTCAGACACTCGCATGATCAGTTATCAGTGTGTTATTACCCATAATTCCTCCCACATGTAGGAAAGCACACACACTGTCCGTTTTGCCCAGCACAACACTGGCCCCGCCTCCCTCCTGGCCTCACTCCGCCCACAGTTTCCCTTTGGCAGTTGTTTCCTAGGAAATCCAGGCTACCTGATGCTGCATCAACTATACAGAGGACTAATGACTGATGGGGTCATGGGAGCGCAAACCAAATCACTGAAACAAATTAAAAACCTTATGACCTCTTTTCTCCAAAGCTGGATGAGCTGGATGGGTCTGGCTAATGCTGTAGCAGCGCTCTGATTGATTTTAGCGGCTCTGTGCTTTTCTGTACTCTTAGCTGAGGGTATTTACCAGTGGAAACTCTGCTAAAGAGAGCTATGATGAAAACATCCACAGTCTGTCTCAGATTGCTACTGTTGACATCATGCCGTAAGAGACAGTGTGAGCAGAGGAAGGGAGAGACAGATTGAGTTTGTAAAAGTTCTGAGCTGCAACGTCAGTGGGTTATTCGAGGACAGCGTTGAACTGCCGATCTTCAACTTACCAACCAAGCTCTTAATGAGTTGAGCAAATGCCAATATAGTGTGTTCTTCTGGATTTCCCTGGAACAGAATTAATAGAAAAAAAATTGATACTGCTGCTAAAAACAAAAGGTGCCAGAATAATAAAAAAAGCAGTAACATTCTTTCAGAAGTAGTCTGGCCAGTTGAGGACAGCTTCAACCTGGGAACACAGGAAAAAGAAAATGATTTGGCCTGAAAGCCTGACCAGCAATGAAACCGGTGTTTTGCACCTCCTGTGTCGTGCCTCTAACCCCACGGTCACAGACACCTGACATGAACACAGCTTATCTCACTCCAGGACGAAGACCAAAAGAAAAATTTCACAGCTGGTGCTACAGCGTTTTCCCCATTTGAATGCGACTTCCAATGCAATGCAGATGCAATCTCCATTTCAAACCATTATAACCTCTATAGTGCTGTCTGCTAATTATGGATACCCCTGGATACCCACAGAAGCAGAACCCTTATTCTCTGGAGAGTGAGGGGATGACACTGATCTTAGAAACATAAATTACTAAATGTAATGTGCTTAAAGTGTGAGTGTGCCTGTACAAAAAAATAAAATGGGCTACTAAATGTTGCACTTTATTCCCACGTACTGCTGTACGTGTGAGCATGACTATAGTTGCTCTTAACCACAGTGACCAAAGACCTAAAAGAGACAAGCAATCTTGTAAGACCAGGTGTGATTTGTGAGCTGCTGGCCCTTCTGGAGGGGGCTCCACTTTCTGTATGGGTGACCCAGCCCCCCCCCCCCCCCCCCCTCACAGAGCTCTGGTACACACACAGCATGTCGGGGAGGCTTGCCAGGCTCAGAGCTGGAGCCTGGACTGAGCTGCTCCTTTTTGCTTTCAAATCTCCAACAACAAGCCTGTGTGCGCCCAACCAAGAGCGCCTTATTGGTGAGAGTTTATTTGCACTCTTTTAAAAAACCACCAAGGTTTAGAGAGAGGGGAAAAGACTCAGGGGAACAGAAAAGCCAATGCTTTAGTACAGATACGTCACACGTCCTCCTCCCTCGTTAACCAGCAGAACGTGCAGTGCTGGGATGGGGATTCAACATCACCATTCCCATTGACGTGAGAGGAGATTTGTTTCCACCTAAATTACTGGCATGTTCATTGCAACCTTGACTGTGTGTGAGAAAGGGAGGCAGCCACACATATAAAGATGCATGCAGCGGGTATGACACTATGAATAATAACAATGGAAACAGACCCTTCTGTGCCTGGTTGGTAGAGCGATGACACACCACAGCAACAATAAACAGAGTTGCAATGCTTCCTAATAGCGCAACTATGCGGTTGGCTGTCAGTGGTGGCCTTGGAAGCTGTTGTGGTTCTGAATAACCTGGTTTGTGCCAGTGCTCAGACTTGCTCAGTAGTACACCTTCAGTTTCCCTCAAGTGCTGCCAGCACAGCTGGCAAATGCAAAGGTCTGAGGTCTCAGTCATCTGGCATCGGTGTTAGAATGCATATCTATCTTACGCAGCTTATTCATACTAGTTGAATGCTCAAAATGTTGATGTTTGGACAGGTCATGTGCGGTGCAAGTTAAATAAAAAAATCATTATTTAAAAAAGATAAAAACGTAATATTGCATTTGAATGTTCTTGAATGTTTCTGCAAGCTTGTAAACTGATATGCCATCATAGAGGATTCACAGTGAGGTCAGTGAATACTCACCAGGTTCACAGGGCTGCTGATGTTGCTGTTCATCAGTGACACCAGCCCATTCATCAGATCACTGGGGAGAGAAAGGGAGGGAGAGCAATTTACACAGCCACTAACAAGACAGGAAACACATTATGGGACATCGAAGCAGAATTACATATAGCAATCAACACTGCTGATGTTTGTAAAGCGCTTTCACAATGTCCATACTGTCAGGGCTCCGCCCCCTTAAGCCACGGTGCTTTTGTTTTCCTTGTGTTCCAGCCCCGCCCCGCTCCCTGCCTGGTCTACGCCCACCTGATCTCCTCATTACCTGCACCTGCCTGCCTGCTCACCTGCATCCCATTGCCTCGTCACCACAGCCCTATATCTTCCCTGCGTGTCTCTGTCTTGTTGCTAGTTCATTTCAGTGATTTTTCCTGTCTTGTCCCCGCCTTTAGTTCCCGTGATTTGCTTGCTGTCGCCGTTCCTGCCCGATTCCTGACTTCGTTTTCTGCCTGCCGGATTTGTTTGACGCCACTCGCCTGCCTGGTTCCTGACTCTGCCTGCCTCGACTACCGTTTCTGGATCTGCCCCCGGACTGCTTCCCCGTGTTTTCGAACCCTGCCTGTCCCTGTACCACGAACTGCCTTCCGATTACGATTAAACGCTTGGAACCGTACACCCTGTGGTCCACGTTTGTGTCCCGATCTCCGAGCCTGACACATACACACACACACATCCATCGCTGCATAGCCCACATGAGTCTAGGCCTGTACCCTTATGGGGTTCATCACTGTTTACCCAACAGTGCAGTTCACTGTCCGCCCAGAGAGGGGAAGCAGAGATCACACAGCAGGGAACCTATGAGTGGCTGCTCAGTGCATAAATCACATTGGCAATTGCTTCCTAATGTACATTATTTCACATTTCACTGATATAAGTGAAATTTCACCTTGAATACTATACAAATATATCCATACTCCATAATAATCAATATATTCACCCTTATTTCTTTTAACTGAGCGGAAAATGCATGGAATTTGAGATTGTGATGTGGCAGCACACATTTGCAGAGAAGCACCTGTTTGAAGAGATGAGGTATAAAGCTAGAGAGCTGATTTCATAGAATCCCAGATATGATTTCTTTTGTGCTTCTGACAATGTGGATTTAATTCCCACAATGACTTCCTGTATTCTCTCACCCTCATCCTGACAAAATATTATAACTGCTCAATAAGCAACAATGGGGAAAAAGGACACCTGGAACAACTGCGTGCCACTCACCTCCTTGCTTTTGTTACAGCATGCGCTGAAAGCTTACACAGGTGAAAGTGCATACATTACAGCTGAGTGCAGCACCGCTGGGGTGACATGGTGCAAATGAATGGCTTGTCAAGGCCAGTTGCTTACAAAGCAGAAGAAACTCAGCTTACTGCCATGGCCCTGAGAGAACCAGCTCTCTTGCTTTCTTTATTGCCCATGACAAATGTTCATTGTTTCTCTGCGCCTCCATGGCAGTCATCTGTGAAGCCACGGCTGCCTCCCTACACAGGGTACTGGGCACCGGCGGAATGGGGGTTTCTGTGCTGGATTGGAGACAAAGGCAAGCTGATGCTGTTGAAGATGATGACAATGATGATGACAATCGCATTGATGATCACAATGCTGACAATCGTGATGGCAGTGACAATATGTAGAATGCTGCTTTGCTGAACTTCACATTGCCTGTGTGCAATTGTCCTGATGGATTGATGACACTGACCCATTACAAACCACACCCATGTGAAAGGCATGACCAGACAGACTGGCAGGGGCAGGGCCTCAGCACCAGACTTCCTCCAGATGGACAGTATCTCCCTGGATTCCAAGAACACTTAACAGTATGCTCTCTCCAATTCCTATACCCTGCACGGATCCTACATGGCCTGTTGACAGGATCAGCTGGGAGCCACCTTAAGGACTATTATTAAATTCTGCTGGAGATATATGAAGGAAGTCAGACATTTCCCCCAGACATAGTTTCCTCCAGCCAAGGATGCATAGCTGTATCCTCCATGCAGGAAGAGGTTTTCAAGGATCTGTGACATCCCCCCCCCCCCCCCCCCCATGTCACATTTCATACACATTATTATTATTATTGTTATTACATATATGCAATATACATGTACACAACAGATGGGCAGGCAGAGGACTACAATGACATAAAAGGTGACACAAGAGGTTTCATCTTCTATGAAATCTTTTAAAATTGCTTTTCATTCAAAACATTTTTATGGATAAGAACTTTTACTAGCTCTCTCATCAAGAGGGACACAAGAAGGATATTCTTTTCCCTCAGTATAATGGACTTGAGGAAGAGACACTAGGACTTATTTATGACGTAACAGAACACACTCTGTCTCTCTTCTGGCACAAACAGGAAGCTGAGGGAGATGCAATGTTAATGAAGACAGTATGGCTTCCCTCATTCTAAGAAGCCCATCCCCTTTCTGTTTTAATGATCAGTGGGGTCATCTGTGTCATGCTGTCACTATTATCACCATTATATTGCCTGGTCACAGGAGTCCTGAATAAGGAGGGAGTGTGTGTCTCTATTCCTGTCCTCAGTACTTAGCAGCAGCTCTGACATCATACAGGATTACATCACAAATCCTCTTCTCGTATAGAAGCTAAAGTTGTATAAGCTAAAAAACAGAAGTTTCAGAAAACAAATGTTTTAAAATTTAAGTTAAAATCTGCACACACCCACACACACACACACACGTGTATATATATATACACACACACATACGTATATACAGTGGCTTGAAAAAGTATTCAGCCCCCAATACTGTAATATATTTCATGTAAAATTGTAAAGAAAGTAAGATATTTTTCCAGCTGGTCTACACAGTATTGTACATTATTACAAATCAAAAGAAATGCCCAAAAACTAAAGCTAAAACGTTGAGATTTAAAATGATAAAGGCTGACCTTGCACAGGTACAAGATGTTGTCTTATAAATACATCCAATTTGTTGATGGTCTCCACCTGTGTAGGAAATTTGTGGATGACCCATTTAGAATTACTTCATGAGCATAAATACCTTCCCGCTCTATAAGCTCAAACAGAATGGTTGGATTTTCCATTGAACAAACCAAAATGAAGAGAAAAGAGTGAAAGAGTGAAAACAAGTGAGGCATATAATTGTGGAGAAGCACAAATATGGGGCAGAATACAAGGCACTGAACATACCACGGAGCTCAGTGCAGTCCATCAAACAGAAGTGGAAGAAATATGGAACTACAGCCACACTACCTAGGGCAGACTGCCCCCCTAAACTTAGGCATCGAACAAGAATGGCACTTGTCAGAGAGGCTACTGTGATGTCAACTGTCACTCTACCTGAGCAACAGAAGTCAGTGGCTGCAACTGAAAATGATGTCCATGGGTCAACAATCTCCAAGCTATTGCACAAAAAGGGCCATTATGGAAGAGTGGCAAAGAAGAAGCCCTTGCTCAAAAAAGTGCATGCTTGCCCATAAAGACTTTGTAAAATGTCACTTGGAAGATACCACAAATATATAGCAGAAGGTCTTGTGGTCTGATGAGACTAAAGTAGAACTTTTTGGCTCAAACACTAAGCGGGATGTGTGAAGTAAAGCTAATACTGCACATCAGCCAGGAAACACCATCCCCACAGTGAAATATGCTGGTGGTAGCATCATGTTATGGTGGTGCTTTTCAGCAGTAGGGACTGGCAATCTTGTCAGGACTGATGGGAAGATGAATGCTGAACCCCATCAAACATCTGTGGAAAGACCTCAAAATTGCTGTCCACTGCCGTTCTCCAACTAACCTTTTGCAAGGAGGAATGGGCTAATATTGCTCACGTTGTGCAAAATATACACTGTGTCAGTTATACTCTGATTTACGTACTCTGATTTACAATTTAAATAAGTCTCTCTGTTACACCAGGTGACTACAGTGATGTACTCACCCTTCCTAAAATCAAATCTGAATCCACTGCCTTGTGCTCCAGATGGCAACTGCAGGCCTAAACTCAACCCAGTGCCATAGCCATGACAAATGAAGACTTGCCAGACATCCACAGACCGGGGAAAAAACCCCAACAACATCTTATTCAATTGTTATCAAATTAAATTTATCATCAAAACAAGGAACACTGGGGATGTTTTATTAGAAAATATAGCTGTCAGATGCACTGGATGTAGACCCTGATGCCTGGGTCATGTACGACTCATTAACATCACTTAATGAACATTTATTAATACATAAACTCTTTTAAGATTTACTGAACAAATTGTACAATTGAAACTCCAATACATTATGTGTACATGAGGATGTATTTCATTTCATTTCATTTGACATTCGAATTCGAACACAGAGGACTAACCATCCTATTATCCATACCGCTTGCCTAAAACATTGGACGAGTGCCTTATAAAAAGTGATGCGGAAAAGGATGGGTATATGTTTATCTGCCTGCCGTTTGCCAATGGCTGCTGGAGTGGTTGTTAGCAGACAGCACGCCCCATTAGACGAGACCTGTGGCCGCATCCTGCATGGACACCACACTGCTATGAGCGTACCATCAGGCACGTTATCGAACGCCAAAACTGCTAGGTGGAGAGTGGGGGAGTTCAGCACAGAGTCCTTACTGCTGCTGTGGGGAATTACTTTCCCCATAATCACCTCAGCAAATTGGTAAGGCTTAAAAGCTACTGTTTCACATGTTACGCAAGGATGGTTCACACTGTCACAAGAGTTCCCACCTCCCAGTGTCACAGGTGGGAAAAATGCCTGATAACCTTCTCAGTTGACAAGCATATACACTCAAACCTATCACACTACAAGGGCTCTTGCAAATACAGAGAGAGCATGACATTGGACATGTCCACAGTAAATGGTAATGTTAGTGCCATCAGCCTAGTGTGTTCATACCATGTCCAACTTTAACCTGTTAAGCAAACTGCATCAACTTCAAACTTCAAAATAACCCAGGTTGACATGAATTTTTGAATGCATCTTTGGGAATATAAATTCATGCAACAGGAATTAAATATTACATATTTTCTATATGATATATTACATCAATGACACATGTTAACCCACTGATGTGATACTTACATTCATCAGTTTATCAAAAAGCTTAATTTTGTAAGAGCAGAACTGATCTATAATTCATCTCCATCTGATCGCATATGCATCCATCCACATCCCACAGCAGAGGAGAGAATTCAACACTACAAAATAAAGGCACTAACTCTTCAAAGCATGAAGCAGCTCTCGTCATGACCTAGGGAAATAGCAAGAAAGGAGAGATAGCAAAAGGCACGGGCACAGACAGACAATCCCCTCTGGGGTTCAAGAGAACTCCCCTGACACACCTCACCTCACCGATCCTGGCTCTGCCTTCGATAAGGAACACCCCTGTGACCGGGCCCAGGCTGTCAATCACACCTTGGCCTTCTTCTGCCCAGTCCCGCCCATTGGTCCTGTGTGTGTCACATCTGACTTCTAAAAAACACAACTTCAAATCGTGAAGTCAAATCACATGCGCATTTAATCCCTAATTTCACATCTCTTGGGTCACAAAGTGTCCTTTCCATCCGACAGCAGCTTAGCCACTCTAGGGGTTAAATCAAAGCGCTAAGCATCTCCCCTCTCAGTCATAAATCAATCAGCAGCAGCTTATTGATCCTCGTGGATCAAGGGTGACATGCTTGACTGGGACCCAACACCAAAGAACTGAGGGACAAGTGTATTGTCTGTGGATGGAACAAAATCAGGTGGAAGGGACAGAAAATTCAGAGGAGCATATAGCTGTACGCAGCTTAAAAAAAAGTCCAAGCACCCAAACACTAATCAACTCTGTTTGCGCGTCATAAAATGCTCCCTTATCCAACATAACAAAAGTGTCTTAGGGATAAAAATCCAAACAAATCCCAAAATGTCACACAGCATTGCACAAGAAGCTGGGGGATCCACTTTAAATTGCTTTAATCATTGCGCTGTAACAAAGCAGCTAATCCCTCTTATAAGTGGGTGAGCAGAATTCAAACCCTCATTACACCAGTACTTTACTGTCCCTTCGTGTAATCCCTCTGCTGGGAAACCAAAGCCTACAAAAAACAAACTTAGCCTGACACAGTCTTTACATGTCCGTGCGCTGGAATATTACGTTCATATATGTTCATGGCCCACCATGCTTGGCGATATAGTCTCAGCAACAAGCCATGCTGCATTTTGTCATGCCAAGAGTTGGGGTGGTGCTTTGGATGGCTGCCGCCCTCTCCACATTGCCCTCTGATGGCCAAACCCAAAATGCTCACGCTAAGCACTGGCTCATTCCCCCCAGCCACATCTGGTCTTTCAGCTCAATCCCAAGACAGACCCTGGTTTGGTGAGACAAGGCTATTACTCTGCAGGAGAAAAGGGCAGGACAGAGTATCCATTCAGAGCTCAAGGGGATTCTCTCATCCAGATGCTAAGGGGCAAGACAGACCAGGGGTTCAGGGAGGGGGTAGGGATGGTAAGCCAGAGATACAGACTGTGATGCTTAGATGTTGTGAGCACTCCAAGACCAATTCACACCATTCACTTCATTTTTAATACAGAAATACCCACTATTGAAGCACCCTCAGTACAGGCTGGCATGGGCACACTTAGAACTTAAAGCAGGGTTAGAGCTTAAATCTTTAGGGTTATTATTCCCAACCACACTCCCCACCTATATGATGTCCCTTCAGGTTCAGTGCATCAGATCCCCCAGTGACAGCTGGACAGGTGACCACCCAAGACCGCTGAGCATCAATCCTGATTCCACAGACTTCTGCATTTTGGAAAAGCCCCAACCCTCCTCCTGTCTGCCTTCAAAATGCTTATATTTTAGTCTTAAGTAACCTTGCCTGAAGTGGCTAGGTTATAGAAGAATAAGGACTGTTCAAAATCAAATCTCACAACTTTGTGCTCTCCCCGGTCTACAATTTGTAACAGGAATATACACCCCAAATTACAAGAACACCCTAGGTAACTTTTAGGCTACTATGATGGATGATGACCTAAACCCAGGCTGTCCAAATAAATGGAGAGGAGAGGCTGTTACAGTCAATAAATAATCAATTTATTATTGTTCCATTTCATGTATGTTTGTGTTCGCTCAGTCTTTAGTTAAAAACAAGCAAGGCAATATACATTCATAAATAACAAGGAGAACACGCTAAACCAACAGGTGGCACACTGACAAAGATGCCAAAACCAAGAATTCTCTCACTGAGAGCCTGTGCCCACTTAACTGAAGCACAGTTGTACACTCTTGCCACTAGGGCGTGTCCACACAATACTGCTATGTAAACTTCGGCCAACAGGATCAGTTACAGTCAGGCCACAGATCATAGAGATGGGGGCAGCAAAGGGGCAAGGAAACAAAATAAATCAATAAAGAAAAAAATAATCATTCAGAAAAAAAGAAACAAAAAAAAACAAAACAAAAAGTACACCACTCTCAACTACTACAAAAGAGGAAGAGGAGCAAAAGCAGAGGGGAGAGGGAGGGAGGATCAGATACGCAGCAGCCGCTCACAGGCAAGCCGCTGATACGACACGGGCGAACCCGTGACGGCAGGGAAAGCTAAGAAAGGGGAGGAAGGGGGGCAAACTAATGAGGGGGCTATACTCTGCAGCCGGTAGACTCAGCCAAACAAACACTGACGCTACTCGACCGGCATTGATTAGACTACGCTAACCACTGCGTACACAGTCTCAGTCAATGCAACACGTACACACACCAAACACACTCACACACACGATACGAAAGAAAAAAAACACAAGACTGTAGAACATAAGGCTGGCTGTGACGCTAAACCAAAACAACAATAAAAAGAAGACGGGGAAAACAGTGATCAAATCCAGGTCCACAGTCACAACAAAATCTGTTGCGGGAAAGAGCAGATCTTAATATCTCAACAGCCTGGATGCCTATACCCGTATAGATCACAATGATAGACAACAGGAGATGTACATATATATGAGGCTACCATGCCTACCTTTACTCTCGGGGGTAAACGCTACTGGTGACCCAGGGAAGAGAGAGAAGCCCGGAGCTCTCGGTGCACTACAGTACAACAGGTGAATGTTACTACCAAGTGGCGAGCGATGACATTAAAACTCACAAGCGTAGTGAATTGAGAACAAGATGAAAGCAGTTACCTCACACACTTGGCTGGAATAAACCTCACAAGCTTCCATGGACAAACGGCACAGCTACCCGCAACAAACAGCTTTGTTTTAGGGACGACCGCGTGAGTTTCAAACAATCTCGAGGCACTTCTAAATACTGGAGGAAGTTGCGTGCAGATTACATGCCGTCGCACCAGGTGAACCTAATCAATTTGGTGACTACCGGGGTTCAACCGGCTACAAATTCAATGACTGACCTGTGAGTTTACTCTCTACTTTGATTTTTTTTAATAAAAAAGATGAAAAATAAAATCAAATTATTATGTATTTACTTCATGTTGGAGAGAGGACTTGGATCAATATCTACCTCGAAGCCTTAAAAGAAAGAGTTTCAGTGGTTTCCTAAAACACCCCTCTCAAAATGGTGCAAATAAAGACTGCCACAGGGAAAAGAGAAGAGTACACTGTACTGGGGGGCTCCAAAACACCAAAAGCACCTTAAAACAGAGACAGTCTTCAAATGCACCTGCCTCTGAAAGAGTTCCTCTCTGATCCTCATATGGAATGAGCAGCAAAGAGTTCTCTCCATTGTGGGTCGCCACAGCGAGCAGTTAACCTCAGCTTACAGACACAATCTATCTATGGGCTTGTATTTGGATATGCATCATGAGAAATGGTCTGTATCCTCCCTGCTCTAGAATGAAAAAGGTGGCAGGGAGGACATAATCAGTGATGGACAGGACTGGCACACTTGGGTGGCAGACAACCCCTGGGTTATTGGCTCCGACACACTTGAGAACTTGCTTTTGCATGTTTGCAGGGAATGCATCTTGTATGCATGAGCATGTGCCCACAGTACTGTGATGCGGCAAGCACAGAAACAGCACCTCCCATGCAGTTAAAACCTATTGACCCAACTCTCACCTACTGATCACACACAAACACGCTATAAAATCAGCTGATATCATTTCCTCCATCCAAAATATTACTTAATACAGGCTGTGTGCTTTGCCCTTAGCACGTAGCATGAAAAGAGCAAAAGCACACAGACAAAAAAATAACAGCCAGTTCTGTATTATTAACTTTAATCTTCATTTGCAAAGCAATTTCCTGTGCTGAAATACCATCTGGCCATAGACTGTGCGTGGCTTGATAACACATGGCATATTTTGATGTGGGTCTCCACAGAGAAGGACAGGAAACAATGATGATGAAGGAAACCAGCGGTGTGATGGCTGAAGATGGAGGTAGGCGTTGGATCATTTCCAACGAGAGGAAATCCCAAAGTGTAGGCATTTGTAAGTGCCTCGGGTACAATGGATGCAAACACAGTGGTTTGCTGACAGTCTGACAAACGCTACTGGAGAAACAGGTCAGAATTTTTGTTCTGAAAGTGTGCCGACACCTGGCAAATCAACAAACTCCTTCACTGGTCACCTGACACTGCACAGTCCAATCATAAAACAGCCTGGTTTAGTCACCCATATTTGACATATTCTTCCTGGCTCTGCAGAAAACTTTGCCTTCGACTCAGTGAAGGCAACACACGGAGAGGATATTCACTGCTTCTCTTTATGCATTGCCAATAACTGGAACCTGGGCTTTAGGGAAATATGAATGGTGTTCACCGGTGTGTAAATTGTGCTTTCTTGGTGTAAAATAGGTATGGCTGCAGTTTGAAGGAAGCTTCAAAAACACCATATAATCAGTGGCTCCTACACTTGGGATGCAGTTTATGTTGTACCATAGATTCTTAGCAGACAACCTCATCCAGACCATCTTACGTCCTTTACACATCATCTGTTTCTGTTTATATGGCTAAATATCTACTTAAGCAGTGTGGTTTAAACATCTTGCTCAAGGGCAAGAACAGCAGTACCCATCTAGAAATGGGTCCAGCAGTCTTTGGGCTACAAGGTCTTTAACTTCCCACTAATTCAAGGTTGGATTATGGACCGGGCCAGTGGGGCCAGTGCCCCGGGGCCTCAGACTGCCAGGGGGCCTCCAAGCCTCACGCCACATGTGGTGTGTGGCCCAAGACTTCCGAAGGAAGTTGAACGCCAGGGCCCTCAGTGCGCACAGCGCAAGTTGACCACTAGGCCCCTGGGTGCTTATAGCATGAGTTAACCACTAGGTCTCCCCAGACCCCTCAGTGCTTACAATGTGAGGGCCCCCAGGCCCCTTGGCGTTTAAAATGTGAGCTCACCACTAGGGCCCCCCAGACCCCTCAGTGCTTACAATGTGAGGGCCCCCAGACCCCTTGGTGATTAAAACGTGAGCTGACCACTACTGCCCCCCAGACCCATCGGCATTTACAATGTGAGAGCCCCCAGACCCCTTAGTGTTTAAAACATAAGCTGACCTCTAGGGCCCCTGGGCCCCTCAGTGCTTGCAGTGTGAGGGCCCCTGGGCCCCTTGGCGTTTAAAGAGTGAGCTGACCACTAGGGCCCCTGGCCCCTGGGTGCTTACAGTGTGAGTTGACCACTAGAGCCCCCAGGCCCCTCAGTGCATACATCGAGCATAACACCTAGGCCCCTTGGTACATACAGTGCATGCGTAAAATGAGAGCCTCTTGGAGAGTACAGTGCTTCTGTACAACTGAGTCACTGATTGGCACACTACAATATGCTGTGATATGATACATGATATTCACCACCAAGTCAGTTCATTCCGCGTAACAGGACAGTTTGAAGGGTTTCAAGGGTCTCATCCCGACGGCGTCCACATAATCGCCGGGGGAAGACGCCCCTCCCCCACCTAGGACAAGCCGACCATCTCTCTCTGCTCCTCACTCCGGCCTACACCCGCCTCCGAAAACAAACAAAACCGAGCACACAAACCATCAGAACATGGCCTGAAAATGCTCTCTCTCAGCTACAGGACTGTTTTGCTTGTACAGAATGGAGCATCTTTGAACAGCAGGACCTAGAGGCATACACAGAGACTGCGCTTTTCTACATAAAGAGCTGCGTAGAAAATGTCACAGTGGACAAACGCATCCGGGTTTTTCCAAACAACGAATGAAGTCCAGACTCTGATCAGAGCTCGTAACTCTGCCTTCAGGACGGGAGACAGCTCACTGTACAGCATTACCAGAGCCAACCTGAGAAGAGGCATCCAACATGCCAAGGAGGTCTACAGGAGGAAGATGGAGGGCTACCTCATGGACAACAACCCTCGGCAGATGTGGAGGGGCATCCAGGCCACAACCAACTACAAAGGCCAGAGCCCAACGACCACCGGCAGCAGCAGCACGCTGGCAGAGGAGCTGAACAGCTTCTTTGCCCGCTTTGAGACCACCACACACCTGCACTCACTGCCTCCCCACAACTCCAGCACCCCCCCCCCTCTCTCTCCAGGAGCATGAGGTGAGAAGGACACTGAGAGCAGTGAACCCCAGGAAAGCTGCTGCTGACAGCATCCCGGGGACTGTGGTCAAGGCATGCGCAGACCAGCTGGCAGGGATCCTCACCAAGCTGTTCAACCTCTCCCTGACACATGCCACCGTCCCTTCATGTCTGAAGGCCGCCACCATCATCCCCATTCCTAAAAAACCTGCTATAGACAGTCTCAGTGACTACAGACCCATAGCCCTCACGTCTGTAGTCATGAAGTGTTTTGAGCGGCTAGTCTCTCAGCACATCAGAGACTGCCTCCCTCCCTCCTTCGACCCCCACCAGTTCGCTTATAGAGCGAACCAATCTACAGAGGACGCCATCGCCATAACACTTCACAGAGCGCTGATCTGATCATCTGGAGAACCGGAAGAGCTATGTGAGGATGCTCTTCGTGGATTACAGCTCAGCGTTTAACACAATCATCCCGGACATACTAGTTACCAAACTGTTCAAACTGCAGATCCCCCTCCCCACCTGCACCTGGATCATACATTTTCTCACAAACCGCCCACAATCTGTCAGACTTGGCCCCCACCTCTCCTCCACGCTCACACTCAGCACTGGTTCTCCTCAGGGCTGCGTGCTGAGCCCCCTACTGTACGCCCTGTACACTTACGACTGTGCTCTGTCCCACCCAACCAACGCCATCATTAGGTTTGCGGACGACACCACCGTGGTTGGGTTCATCTCCGATGGGGATGAGATGGCATACAGGGCTGAGATAGAGAAACTGTCTGTGTGGTGCTCAGAAAATAACCTGTCACTGAACGTCCTTAAAACAAAAGAACTCATCATGGACTTCAGGAAACACAGACAAGTCCACGCCCCTCTCCTCATAAATGGAGAACGGGTGGAAACTGTCACCACCTTCAGGTTTCTGGGCACCCACATCTCTGCAGATCTCTCCTGGACATCCAACACCAAGGCCTTAGTGAAGAAGGCTCAGCAGCGGCTGCACTTCCTGTGTGTCCTCAGGAAGAACAACCTGGACAAGAAGCTGCTGCTGGCCTTCTATCACTCCTCTGTGGAGAGCATATTAACATACTCTCTGGGGGTGTGGTAAGCAGGCTCCACAGCTGAGGACAGGAAGGCTGTGCGGAGGGTTATTAACACCGCCCAAAAAATTATCGGCTGCCCTCTGCCCTCCCTGGACGACATATCCAGATGCCTCAGTAAAATTAAGGCCATCACAGGAGACCCCTCACATCCCGCCTATCACCTGTTTGACCTGTTGCCCTCCGGACGGCGCTTCAGGTCAATCAAGTCCCACACCACCAGACCAAAAAATAGTTTCTTCCCCTGGGCCATACGGACTGCTAACAAACACTGACCCCCCCCCCCCCCCCAACCCTCAACCTCAATACAACTGTGCAATTCCACTGTGCAAGTAGTTTTTAAAAGTCCATATTAACGAACAAATTTTTCTTTATATTTCTTTTCATTTACAATGTGTCTTCTTTTTAAATTTGTAAATTTGTATTTTACTGTATTTATTGTATTTTATTGTATATTTTTTTCCTTTGTCGTGTGCCTTATTTGTATTGTGTTTACATAAATGTTCCTCAGTGCGCTGCTGTTGCAGACCACCCACAATTTCGTTGCACCCCCACCGTGCAATGACAATAAAGTCTATTCTGATTCTGATATTATGGCAAGCTGTTCGTTATTTGACTTACCATAACTAGCTATCCCTTTATCTTAGCTAGCTGCCCATTTTTCCTAGCTTCCTGCCCATATGATTCAGTTTGTTAACAGAAATTAGTCATCTAGCTGCCATTTTTGCCAGCTAGCTGACCTTACAACCAAATTAGCTGCACTAAAAAGCCAGCTAGTTAACTAGCTATTGGCCTAAAACTCAGCTGTCTAACTAGTTAGGTGGCACACAACTTAACTAGTTAGTTAGTTGGCATTTGTTCGCGGGTCGTCTTTGTGAAAGAGGTATAAAATAAAGGGGTAGCTAGCTACAGTGGGTTGAATAAATGTTAAAACAGCATGCCATAGTCATGATGCTTAAATAAAAGCTACTAGCTAGCTAACTATTAATGCTATTAGTTCAAAACTACTATTAGTTCAAAACATGGGATGCTGTGGCCGTGGGAATAAAAACCTCATTGAGAGCTTATTAGCTAGCCCAAGTTTGGTGGTACGTGCAATGATGATAATGAGAAAAGAGATACTCGAATTGAGGCCGCTGGACTATGTGCTAAATTGGACACCTTAGAGATGGTGTTAATGGCACATTTCTGGGACATCATACTTGACCGGTTCCACGCTACAAGCATGCACCTACAGAAAAGTGACATTGGCATCTCTGTCGCAGCACAGCTTTTGTCTTCGTTAAGGGATTTTGTGGCAGGACAGTGAAACCAGTTTGAGGCTTTTGAAAGGGCAGCCTTAAGTGTGACAGGAGTCTCTCAGTCATATAAGCATGATCTTCAGCGAAAGAGGAAACACAACACATTTACAGATGAGAGCTCAGAGCCAGGTGTGACACTGGAGGAGAGAGAGAAGTTCAAAATAGAAACATTTTATGAGGTCGTTGATAAGCTCAAAATACAGAGAGAGAAGTTCAAAATAGAAACATTTTATGAGGTCATTGATTAGCTAGTGGCATGCCTTGAACATTGCTTGGACACTTAAAAGCGTTTGACCAGTCTCTTTGGAGTTCTGTTTATGACAGATCAGGTGTCTAACAGTGATGTCATAGTGGAAAAGGTAAATGCACTCTCCGCTGTATATCCATCAGACCTGAACATGAACTTTGCCAACAAACTAATCCAATTCAAGTCATCATGTCTGACTCTGAGGGTGAGAAGTGCCCAACTAAATTGCTTGAGACGTTGCAGGCACTTAATCTGCAGTCAGTGTTCTCCAATGTTTTTGTGGCACTTCGGATTTTTCTAACTTTTCCAGTGATAAACTGTCAGGGTGAGCGAACGTTAGGCAGAATAAATCTCCCTTTTAGGCAGAATAAAAAATGAGCTGCAGAGTAGCATGTGCCAAACACATCTCAGCTCATTGTGACTTATGTCAATAGAGTCAGAGCTTGTCAGACAGCTAGATTTTGACGATCTAGTGGATGATTTTGCGAGGGGGAAGGCAAGAAAGACACCAATATAGGAAAGCGGGGAGGGGGGCTTCAAAAGACATGTGCCCAGGGGCCTCACGGGACCATGATCTGGCCCTGCACTAATCCGTGTTGCATGTGTCTTTCTGGTGGTGTCAGATAATGCAAAGCATGAAAAAATGTCTTATGGTAGGCCAGAGAGATAAAGAGACACAAGCTCTGACTTCCACGACTTTATAGCTTCCTGTTCAGACAATGGCATCAATTGCAAAGTTATGTCCCAGAATTCCACTTTATGGCAAAACAGTGCACAGGCATGGTAAGACTGAACCAGAGACACAGAGACTGTCACTGCTTCACCCGTATACTTATTGGCAAAGGTGTGAGGTTTGGTTTGGTGGCACACCATGCCTCTACCTCTCCATGCACATGTCCATACCCTGGCAGGCCTGATGAGGCCACGCTCAGCCAGGTATCACGTGTCTCATCCTGGATTTTTGCTCCCATCCACAGACAGAGTGCGGTACCCCTTCCAAAGGAAGCCAGACATCTCAGAAAAATCTCTAAGCCCTCTCCACTCTGAGACACTCATTACGCATAGCACCCACTACTTAACCGTACTCAAATAGCGCTAACAGTAACATGACAACTACACTAAGCCATGTGTCATTCAGCTCTGCTTTTGAAGGTATATATCTCTTCACCTCCTGATCACTGCTTCTGCTTTTATGAACAGGCAAAATTTGGCAAACATGCATGGAGGGTAATGACTGTGACCACCTTGTGGGAAATTTCAGTTTATGTAAATCAAGACAATGTATTGTAGCACCCTTCAGATGAAATGGTCTGTCATCAACTAACAGATTTTACATTGGTTAGAATACTGCAATTTTTATGTGCATTATTTGGATGTGAAAAGCAGCACAGTGTGTTTGTGTGTGTATCTATGTGTTTGCACGTTCTGTATGTGGAGTGCAGAAGTCTGTGAACACTCCAACAGAGACAGAGAACTTCTGCTCACCCTCACTCCTCTATCCAGACATACACAGCTGTCTCTCTACTCCTCTGTCCTCATGTAAGCACCAGCATCTATGAGGCACATCTATGGCCATCTGCTCACACCAGTAAAGCATGCAGTTTTCACAATCCTGCCCATGTGGCTTTTTTGCTTAGGATCTTGCTTGGATCTTGTGACAATTTGAGCTACACATAGTGTTATTTTCCTCTGTCACAGGTGGGAAAAACATACCAAATGTGTCTTACCTCACATACTGGAAGGCTCTTGTTTGGGATCCTGACCCATACACCTTAAAAAAGAAATGAATAAAAGCACATTTTCAGAAGCTTGTACTTCTGCATCAGAGAAGGTAACTGGCAACAATCATCACATTGATGTCAATGAAACTACAGCATGTGATATTTATATCATATTTTGTCCAATAACTCAGATCATAATTCCACACAGCTGGGAGACTGGGGCATAAGGTGATCCAGGATGATCATCTGAAAGCAAGTTTTCCTGGGGGTACACAAGCCCTGAGTCTTCCCTGAGTCTGTCCCAGTCAACAGACTGCAGGCCGAATTGATCTACTGCAGTGTAGGCCTCTTTTAGTGATCTCTCTCTATACCCTTAGGGGTCTTGAACATCCTCTGAAATTCTGTTCTTGTTTCCTCCAATTCCTACCAGGCTTTAATCAAGATGTATTTTGGGTGGAATTTTCTGAAAACTATGCTATGAGGTAGAGATGATAGAGAGCGTCTGCTGAAATAAGCTGGTGTCTTCCCATTTGATTTATGTTTGAAAGGCCTTTGACTTGCAGGTTATGCACATGGCTGTAACCAGGGTTTGAAAAATAGTGAGGTCTGGGTGGGGGGGAACTTGTTGTTGTTGTGGGGTTAGGTTTTGTCAAAATTATACATATAAACATTACATACATAGGAGGCCTGTTGCTATTTACAAGAAACAAATTTTATTTGTGTTTTAATTGTAAGGTACACCATCTGAGCTGGATTGTACTGAATAACCTCTAAAGTGGGTTCTGTATTTGGGGATTGCCCCTCATGGTGCTGTTTTAAATTTGGCTTCTTTGTCGGAAAGATATCTAAAGTATTATGTTTTAACCTTTTTGGCATTTCTGCCCTGCTCTGTGCTGCTTGTTTTCTGTAGGGACAGGCATTGTTAAATTAGACCCATAATCAATGTGTTGATAGTGTACTGTAAAGTAGGTGTGGAGCTTTCATATTAGTATGCATTGCTGAATGAATAATAAATCGTAAGAACATTATCTAGAGCATCAAAATACATAGGTCTACGGTATCAAGCATGATAATTAAGCTAAAGTTATTTGTAACCTTAGCTAGCTATAAAAATAAAAGAACAATGCTTGCAAGTAACACCATTACACGCTAACGTCATTATACACTTATATTCATTTCCAAATTTGGCTTTGAAATGTTTTGTAGGCCTACTATTATTGATACCGTCACCTACATAAGCTGTTTTTTAATCAATGGCGTTGTGTGAAACATTAGCTAGCCTACTAATATGAAAGAAATAGCCTAGCCATTATGGCCAGAGTAAGCATTTTTAACATGTTTCATTCAATTGCCTTTACTCCAGATGCTGTATCAGGTTACTGTTTTGAACAGATAATGGCGTAACAATCATTGCTTTTGTCAGGAGTGACACTATGCCCAGATAGTTCGCCCTCCTAGGGATCCGCCCGCCACAAGAATGCCAGGACAAGGTGAGTAGGAGCAACTCTTTATTCTTTTTTAAAAAAAACACAAACTTAACAACGCAATTCATAAAATCTGAGACGCCACTATCCCTCTCCCAGCGAAGCCCTTCCCCCTATCCTTCTATCCACCCCTGTCTGCCCTCCCCGGCTACAAACAGGCGGGAACGCTACCCAGCCGCTCACACCAAAAGAAGAAAAGAAAAAAGAAAAAAGGAATCCCCACACACACACTTAGCCTCACTGCACACCCGTGATCTGGCGTCCCCGCCCACCTGGACGCCGGGAGAGAGAGGACTACTCAATTTCACTGTCGAGGGGGAAGTGCTGCCGCTGTGGGGGAGGCTCCTCACACGCACGCACGCACACGCACACCACACAAGACGTACAAACGAAACGAAAATATAAGTGGGGACGTAGCTCAGCCCGCGCCACACTGCCGGGCTTCGCCTACGTCCCAAAAAAACAAAAAAAGAAATTAAATAGACTCCAGACAAGGCCCCCGCGTCACTCCTGCGGGGGCTGGCGGCTCCGGCGGCGACCCACGTCTTCTCCCCGGTAGTAACTCCGCCGGCTCCGCGGGATCGCACTGAGGGAGACACAGAACAGCAGCCGGTCAGCCCTCCCTCTCCACCCCGTGCTGGTGACCCACGCACTCTCTTAAGGTTTCGCGGTGCCACCTCCCTTCCAGCTAGGGGATCACCTCCCCAGCACGCGCTTCCACGGGGTGGGGGCTCCCTTCGGCCCCGGCTGCGTCCGGAACCAAGCGTTGTTTTCCCCGCTCCCTCAGGGATTCACCGCTAGAGCCCCTTCGGTCGCCGCTCTTCTGAAGCCGCCTAAAACACACAAACACACTCGCGCATCTCGCACACCAAAGCAAAAACCAAAAGAAATTAAACAAAGCAAACTCAAAACGCGCTCTGGGT
This sequence comes from Megalops cyprinoides, assembly GCF_013368585.1. Taxonomy (NCBI): domain Eukaryota; kingdom Metazoa; phylum Chordata; class Actinopteri; order Elopiformes; family Megalopidae; genus Megalops; species Megalops cyprinoides. The sequence continues at coordinate 3,028,986 of NC_050596.1, read as the reverse complement.
CGCGACTCCCAGAGCTCAAAGCAAAAAACGGCAAACCAAAATAAACCCTAAACTCAGCCGTGCCGGCACGTTCAAAAGAAAAAAAAGAAATCAAAAACCTGGCTCCACGCTAAAATCCCGTGTGATAACCTCCGTCAGCGTCTCTGGCGTGCTACTCCCACTCACCTGCCTAAATAGTCCCAGCAAAATTACTTACAGACAGGCAACAGGTGCGGAGCACACACCAGGCAGCGAACACCGTCAATTACCAATTATTCCATCCCGAGCCCCCTCGCTCTCCCAGGGAGTGCAGCGCGGTCATGTCAGGAGGAACTCCTGACACTTTGTCTTACCGAATGGTATGGTGCCAGTTCACACAAGCCACCTGCTGCTGCCAATGTGCGTAAATTCCAATTGCTGCTGTCAGTGGAAGTGCTGATAATGCAAGGGGCTGCACTCGCGCCCTCTCTCACAACTCTCACACACAGCGGACACTAAATAACAATTTGAAACTGAATTAAGCATGCACTCGTCTCAGAGGAGAAGTTCTCAACCACTGATTTTTTTATCCAGTTGTATTTAGCTTCAAATTTTATTTTTAGCTCTAAAAAACTTACCGAAGTCTGGACCTCGGTGACCTCATAGCTGGTTATGGGCATGGTTATGCAGGGAGTGGAATATGTCTCTGCAAGCTGTCACGTACAAGTAGCCTATAACTCTTCATTCAGGTTGCAGTGTGATCTGTGACTCTCTTTAGGGGTGCAGTGTGGGCTGATTGACTCCCCACAGGGGCCCAAGGTGATTTGCTCTCTCTGAAGGTATGTTGGCAAAGAACTGTGACTCAACATGTGGGTGCAGTGTGATCTTACTGTGACCCTCCATGGGGGGAAAACGGAACCTCACTGGGACTCTCTGTGGAGGTGTAATGGGACCTGGCTGAGATTCTCCATGGAGGATCCTGGCTTACCGTGAGTGGTTCTCCCTGTAGAGCCTGCAGAATGAAATTACTGACCACCCCGCCGTCGTTCATATGCATCCGGGCACCGAATGTGTTGAAGATCCTGGCCACCCTTACCTCCACTCCTTCCTGTGAGACACAGGAAGAGGAAGTGAGCTCTGAACCTCTGCCTGTGACCCTTGAACCACTATGCCAATAAATCAGGGTAACAGTGTACAATGTGGATAGTTAGTGTTAAAAAGCTTGGAATCCTTAGCCTAACTTCTTCATCTGTTGATACCCATCAGAAAAAAGGCAAGCTTGAACATTTTAAGAATATTATTTGTCATCAATAAATAGTGGCTTATTAAAAGACCATGTCATAAATGTCCACCTATTTGGGTCATTTGATTTCAGACTATGAAAATTTAATTGTTTTGTTTGTTTGTGAAAGGCATATGTGACATTCTGAGTTTTCTGTGAATGAAAATGAAAAAAGCACACTGAGAACGAAGCCACCACTTTTTAGGAACATAATGCCACTAGAAAACATAAGCATGGAGAAGCATGTTATGGATTTTCTCTTGCTTTGGACAGCCAGTGCGGCTGGCAAACTGCTGGAAAAAACAGAATATACTGTGAGCCAACTGCCCTTTCTGTGCAACCTGGAATGCAGGAAGAACAGACAATACCCTACATATGCTCTGGGAGTGCCCAGCTGTTTCTGGGCTCTGGAACAACATCACAGCTTTCATGTGTGAAAGCAGCAGCAAAGAAAACTATTTTACAGGCCTGGTTCACTCCTGCTCTTCCAATGTTAAATGGGATCCCATGTCCAGTCTACTGCTGCCCTTAAGAGGTGCTCTGCTAGACTGGATGAAGCTGAGAGTGGAATCATTAAACCTTGGGCTAATATTATAGAAATGATCAGGGGCTGCTGTAATACCTTTTTATGCTATTAATTTTCAAAGGAATGTCCTGTAGGTATAAACATCATAACTACAATTATTGTGTTATCCTTGTGGTTGAACCCTGTATTGTAAAGTTGATGCTTCTTACTTTATAAAACCAATAAGAAATAGTTATTTAAAAGCTCTTAGTGCTGGTCGGAGGCAGAGGGCCAAAGCAGACAGACACTGTGACATCTCACAAGACTCCTAAGACATGGGTCTGAGCTGAGGGAGTAAAAGTGAAAACTGTGAGCAAAATCTGCGAGGGAGAAGTGTGAGGGAAACAGTTCCTTGTGAAGCAACTAAAATGCTCAAATTTATTCCCCCCGGTGGACACGCCGTACAGGCGGAAGGTTCTACAATGCAGGCACCAGCTGGTGACACTTGAATCTGCTGAAAGATTCATTAGATTTCTGTCATTTGGCTGATGCTCTTATCCAGAGCAACTTACATATCTGTGACGCACATAATGAGGCATATTCACAGTATTATGGGTACAAAAATCATCCCTTACAGTATCCCTAAACAGTATCACTGAATAACACAGAGCAACAATCACTATCAGTGCTGTTAGGTACAAATGGAGAGGATGCTATACAATGAGCCAATTACAGGAGTGCTACAACAGCAGCAATCAGGAACCCCATACGGAGTGTGAGGCGGTAGGTTCTCAGCCCATGCCAGAATGCGGGTCCACAGTCCTGTCTCCCTGGCTGATGCAGGTGGACGATGGGATGAAGACTCCCCTCTGCTTCCCGAAAACAGCCCCGTGACCTTGGTGCCATGTTTGCTCTCCATCACTGTCCTGCATCTGCTGCTTGCTCACATCAGAGTGTGCTGCTCTTGAGGACACTCTCCAGCAGTGGCACATCAGTCAGCCTGACATGATAACCATGGGCTGGGCAGGGAGGGGTTCAGACACGGCCTCCATTCAAGAAGACCGCTGCTTTGCAAGTCAAGTCAGTATAATATGCCACTGACGTCAACGCTGAGACAGAGAAGAAAAAAAACTGTTTAGTTTGTCTGCTGAGAGTAACCCTGCCACACAGGCATGAGTGCTTGTGTATCACGTGCACAGATCTATCCAAATGTCACGGCCCCTTGTCACAAAAACAGCAAAAAAAGGATGCCAGTGCAAGTCTGGTGAACAAATAAATAATATCGTGTAAAAAAATAAAAAAATAATAGATAAATGTATGTCTATACCATGACAGAAATGGGGAAAATGGAACACAGAACACAGCAACATGATACAATAAAGCTGGATTACAGCTGGGAAACTACCACAACTTCATAGCATCTACACCACTCGATGCAAAAGGAAAGCCAAAAACATCATTAAGGACACCAGCCATGTTCTGTTCTCGCTCCTTCCATCTAAAAAAAATGTTACTGGAGCATCAAATCATGCACCACCCGTCTCAGTAACAGTTTCTTCCCACAGGCAATCAGGTTGCTGAACAGCTGACGCAACCATATTATGCACTGCACATTGTCATGGTATAATATGTAATGCTATTATGTACTGTATTCTGTGTATATAATGTAATGTTATTGTGTACTGTACTCTGTATATATAATGTACTGTATATCTACATGTGCAAGGTGTACATAGTCTATGTAGGTGTGTAGTATCCTTCTTTGTTGGTTTTGTGATGTGCCCTTCATGTTAAGGCAGAGAGAGTCGGAGCACAAGTATTTCATTGCATTTTTAATACACATGACAATAAAGTTGAACTTGAATTGAACTTAACAGTATGTGACCTAAGTGACACAAGGCAGATACAGTCCACTCGTATGACAATCTCATCCAGCTGGCTGGCTAGGCATTGCATTCATTTTTTGTGCTGGATACAAATCAAACATTACAGAGAAGGTCTGGGAGTGATTTTTAATACAGTGAACAAGTAAGCTCCATGTGTGATGCTGTCACCTGTGTGTGTATGTGCTCAATAGAGCATTCTGCTGTACCCAGACCAGGAAAGGAAAGTGCTCAATCTTAACGCACTCTAAATGTAAATTAGACTGAAAATATTAAAAATCCTATTCCCCTGTGAGAATGTATTTTTGTACATCTAGTTTAACTCTGCTTGAGCTAGAGTCTACACTGCAAAATACAATTTGATGATGTGATTTCTTTGTGTGTGCATGCGTGTGTGTGTGTGTATGTGCGCATGAGTGCGTATGTATGAAGAGGAGCAGGTGTTTCAAATGGATGTATTTCTGAACATATGTTGAAACTGAGAACATTCCCCGTGCATATGCACAATATAATGTAGAGCAGCACATCCTCAATGATTTTTCACTGGTTTTTAGGGCAGCACGGCATATTAGCATTGCCAGAGGGAGATACATATTGAGTCCTTATCGACGCTCCATTCATTAGGAATCAGACGAAACCTGCGTGGTTTTCAGAGACAGGCACTGTGAAGGTCACAGGGATTTTCCCACAAAACCAAGAGACAAATGAACCATCTCCTGAATCCTCCTTAATGGCAATTGACAGATCCTGTTCGCTATGGGGAAATCTCATGAAACACATTCTCCAAATAAGTACTTATAATATGTGTTTCAGTAGGACCTGAGGCAGATTCTGAGTTTGACATGCTCAGTGGAGGTTAGATGGAGTTCATCACTCTCACCAGCCTTTTTCAGTTGAAAATCTCACCTCTGACATTCCATAATGCAGGCTGCCCCTCATAATAATGTCTACAGACAATCCTCCAATCGCTAACTGAATCTTCATGGAGTCTGTGTGTCATTGTCAAAGAGCTATGGATGTTGGTACATTAAAACACATAACAATAACTGATACTGTAATGCAAAGAACCAAGGTTTTCTTTCTCCGGTTTATGCTCCATCCTCATGCTCTTCAGCTCAACTGTAAACCTGCATTTGAGATCCATGTCGCAAGCCTGCATTTCTTCACAGCTTCAGTCGGATGTGACAGCGGCTGGCTCTGATCTAATAAAAGCCCACATCAGTGGCAGTAATCGTTTTTAGACAGGCATCGCTGGTGTGGCAGGATGTTTAATTCCTAATTTTCATTTCATCATCTCTTTACAAAATTGACCAAGGGAAAGGAAAAAAATACAAAAAAACATGCAATAAACCCATAAACCTTGCCTCAGTCCTCAGACAGTAATCTAAGCCAGGCGATAAACACAGAGAGCGCTAAGACAACAGCTGGCAAGGGCTTCCAATAAAGACAGTCTTTTAGTGGCTGCCAGGACCTGTGCCACAGCATTTTGAAAGAGCAGTCAATCCCAGATGTTAGTCTCATGATAATCATGTTCCCCACTCCCAAAACTCCCAGTTGGGTACCTGCTCTATGACAATTAATATACCTCATCACATGGAGGCCACCTCATTGAACTGCAGCGATTTCTGCACAGCGCCCTCTAGAGGCACAGTAGCTGAGACAGAGATAGATACCGGAACACAATCCATTAAAATACACACAATTAAAGCATACATGGGACAGAATCCCATGAATACCAACAATAACACATTATAAAATGCACAAAAACCAGTTATTACTGCTCCAGCCACGTGCTTTCTAATTACTTTTGAAGCACTCTGGCTTTGGCGAAAAGGCAGTTATGGTTATGTGGCTGCAATCCTTCCCTTGGAAATAGAGGAATTAAACAATTAACCATCACGTGATTTGGGGGGAGTGCCCTGACAGTCTCGTGATGGAACTGAGAAAAACAAATAAAACTGCAAACAGAAAAAGGCTCAAGAAACATAAAGGAGTCGTCCATTAAAGCCGATGACTGGAGTGTATTACTTCAGTACTCAAAGGAACATAACCACTTCCTAATTGCCTCCACAGTCTGGCTGCTCTCAGACAGCTCTGTTAAAATGGTCACCCCCCTGCCACTGCCCAGGTTGAGTAACCTCTCATGCTAAAAGCTACAGGTAATCCCACAGGAGTTTGTCAATTAGCTGCAGCTAGCGAAGCCATATCTCCAAACGGGTGCCGAAAATGCTTAGATAATTATAAAAAATTGAATCGCTATTAGAGGGCATAAAAATCTCTACAATGACACAACTGCAATAATACTCTACTTAATGGATCATAACTTGTTATGAAAACATAATTAACAAGTTGACATGTGAGGACATTTATCAATATGATACCAAATCGGTTTTCTAAGTGACTGGCAACATCACATCGTGCCTCAGGTTAGGTTACATTTCTGAACAGGTTACATCTCTCACATTTAGGTTATATTTGAGATTTGCTTTATCAATATTTTTTTTGGGGGGGTGGGGGGGTTGGGGTTAAAGTACACATTACATGAAAAGGGCTTACAAAGAAACCTCACTGGCTCTGTATCTGTATATAAAAATTTAAAATTTGAATAAAAAAAAGATCTATTTATCTTAGGATGATAGTGGAAAACAGTGGGCATAAATCAGTCCACACAGGCAATTAGTCTTCTTATGGAAAAATACATTCACCCCTCCTCTAAAGAAGCTAAACCAATTAGCTCCACTTGGTCTGTTCCTGAAGTAAGCACGCGATTAGGAAACATTAACTTGACGCAAATTTGCCAATTTACGTCATCAGGATACATTTTTGGACAGCATGCAATGGAAAGAGGTTTCTTGAAGAAAAGAAGCGCACAAAGACTTTGAGACCAGCAGGGAAAAGTCAGCTGGCAGAAGGCAAGAGACCAGAGGGCAGAACTTTCTCCTGCCTTACTGGTCAAGCCTGCTGCTCTTCAGTAGGTAAAGCATGTCTGTGTGTGTGTGTGTTTCTGTGCATATGCACACGTGCATATGTGTGCGTATGTGTGTGCATGCCTGCGTGTACATATATGTGTCCTTCTGTGTGTGAGTGCATGTGTGACTGTATGTGTATGTGTGTTGTGGGCTGACAGTATCTGGGGAATGACATTTATTCCTTGTGATAATGCAGGAAGACAGTGGAGGCGGGGCTTGGTCTGAAATGTGTTCAACATGCTGTGACATAATTTCACTAATTGGTAAATCAGAGGCTTAGAAGAGATAGCAGGGTTAGAGGTGACATTTGTTTTTGTACCAACTGCCAGGTCTCACTCATACTAACATAATGACATTGGGGGAGAGTGTTTTAGGTCAATGCAAACATTTAATTAGGAGGAGAAGGTGACAAGGATGAAAGAGAGAGGAAAACAAGATTGCAGACTCACAGATTGCAGACCCTTGCCTCTTTGTTTCAACTTCGACCACTAGTGGTAAACTCTTGTAACTGCATCTCCAGGCAAAGAGACAGAGCCATGCAAGCTCTGCTCAATAACCTCAGGGCAAGAGAGTAAGGCAAAAAAGACAAGAAAATGAACTGAGCTGTAACTATTATAAGGCAGACTACTGCAAGAAAAGAAAAAAGCATAGCAGCTCACTTCTTATCTGAAGTGATGCATGCATCCTCAGCAGGCAACTCTAACATTCCTCACTGACTGTAAGCACAGAGCCAGGCCTAGCATAAAATTTCTCCAATGCATGAATGTGAAATCTAAGCATAATCAGAGAAAAAAGTTCATTTGGTAGTGACTTGGCATGTTTGTGTCAGTGCGTCTTCATTTGGAGTCTGTGTTTACATAATACTGTGTGAAACAGTATGTCCTATACGTCTCACAGTCACTCCCTCTGTGCCCTTTGCAAGATTTAGATCTTGATGTTTTATGTCATTTGTGAGAAACACAAATTTCCTCGTCTCGTCACTGTTGCAAACCGCCTCTGAAAATATGAACTGCTGTTAAAAGATAAAGTCTCTTTTTCCTTCCATGGATGGGACATGGATCAGAGCACTCAATCTTGCATGCAAGTCATGTATACATAAAAACATCATCATTTTTAAACCAATTTCAAATTAAGTTTTCCTTTAAAAGCAGGAAACTGTAAAGAATGTAGAGCTGCTAAAATGGGAAGCTAGAAAGAGATACAGGCAAGGCAAGAATACACTATAAGTATGATTGATCCCTTTGTAATTATTTGAATTTTGTAATTCAGACCTTTTTTACTTTAATACCCAGGTTGCATTATTCTTGTCACAGCACAGCAATAACAAAAATCAGCCTTGACAAAATGTGTTTCTTTTTATGAATTCATTTTTTTAATGTCAGAGAATCATAATTACCAGGGTAAAAAATGCTGGCTGTAATTCATTTTTAAAATTAATCTATTTGAAGGATAATTACAGATAGAAGACAGGTCATTCTTCCTAGAAATATCATCTATGGCTTTTTTTTCCTAGCATGCCAAAACGAGGGAAACACATAGCCTTCCACAAAAGGACATCGCCCAACTGAGCAAACAAAGTCTGCCTTTGGAGTGAACTGAGCAACGTTTCTGCTTCCTGTCACACAGGAAGACAGCAGTTTGGTGGCTACCTGGTTTTAAAGGTTGCTTCTTGCTGAGAAAGTCTGTGCATTTCTATCATGCGAGACAAATTAAAGGCTTTAGTTATGGTGTTGAGTCTCCCTGTATCATACCTCCTGCATAGTTGTTGGTGTCTTTGTTTGATCAGAGAACCATCTGAAGAAGAAAAAAGAAGTTTTATGTGTTCTAACAAGGTTTAGCCCCCCCCCCCCCCCTCAGCTCTGGCTCTGTGCCAGCATTCAATACCGATTTAACATCAATTTACTATAGACTGCTATATTATTGCATTTAAGCACTGGCCACATATCATACACATATCAAATCGTTTTTTCATCTGAGCTGTCCTTTAAGCATTGGGAACATTAGAATGAAAGATGAAGAGTCAGGCTCTGAAGCTGTGAACCGTTGAGGCTCAAAACATGGCCCTATTGCTTTAAAAATGGCAGACTAGAACCCTACTGTGCTGAATGATTACACCGCAGGACCATACGACCCCATCCCAGCTTTAAATAGAGACAGAAAAAGAAGCATCCGCCCATAATGGTTCACTGTTCATAGGCTGCTGAGATGAACTAGGATCGTTTTGGGGCCTTCTCGGAAAGGGCTGCCAGGTGACGGCTGAAGCCCAAGCTTTTGCGTCACACCTGACCGAAGCTTGACTAAGTAGTCCAGTCACTGCCCTACGCCCCGTGTCACCTCTGGATTTTAAATACTAACAGCTGGGACCATCTTGACCTCCTGGAAGTTTAGGCCAGGAGATGAAAGGATCTGTCATGGTGTCCCGCTCGGTCAGGCTCAGCGGAAGAGCACCTGGGAGGCAAGTGCACTGCAATGCACAGTCCACATACCGACAGAGGCTAAGTCCTCAGAAGAAACGAGAGATAGCACCAGAGAAAAGTGAATGAATCCCTTCTTTAAAATCTGATTCCCTTCTTTTTCCTCTGATAGCCAAAAAATGATCACAGAAAGATGTATTAAAGCAGCAGCACAAAGCTTCAGCTAATGGAGTGAAGTTGCAACAGAAAGCCTCAATAAAATGTGCCTCTACCTCCTGTTTCAGACTCCTGTGATAGAAGAAATATTTTCTTATTGAAACAACAAAACTCTATGAAGGAAGACGCCCTCCTTTGTGAAAGAACGCTTGTTAACACTTGCAAAGAGCAGCTTGCACCTTTTAGCTGCCTTGAGGAGAAAAATGGTTGATAGAAACAACACTTCTCATCTTGGATGTTGCCAATAAGAGGGCCAGTCGCACCACGGGGCTCTTCCTTTCAATGGGTCTTAAAACACACAGAGCAATGAGAGAAAGCACCATTGAGCGCCTCCCCTGAGAGCCGACACCAAGTACTGCCAAATGAGGAGGGCTTCACCCAAACCATTCCAGCATGCACACTCTGTTTCCTCAGAAAAGAAACACTGCATACAGTCCTGATGAGAGGGACACCAGACTTTCATCTCATTTCATGCAGAGAAAAAACCTGAACCAGAAAAAAAGGATGGTAATCATTTTGTTTTAACTTCTTTTGCACAGGATGTGTGAACTCCTGTGTGAGAATGATTTCAGCGCTATAGGGAACAGTCTGTTTCCCACCTTTGATGAGTTAAAAGCACATTAGTTTGACTAATTCAGAAGCAGGTTTACAAATAATTAAGTGTGACACGTGATTTGGTTGGGTGTCAGTGCTGTGTAGAGAAGGACTTCATCAGATATTTTACACAGCCCAAGTTAACACGTCAGATTTCCAGGAGATAGTGTGATGATGGGGGAGCAGTTCCAGGAGATAATTAATTTAATGAATTTGCCTGTTTTATTATGTAATCTTATTACCATCAGGTCTACTTAGCAGATCTTCCTAGACCCTGTGATTATACCGTGATGTAACAAATCAAAAGAAGGACACTAACGTAGGCTTGGGCTGTCTATCAAAGCCTACTGCTATGAGGAATAACTACAAAGAAATGCAAATCAGACTTATTTAATATTCCCTCATGCACAGAAACATGCAGACTTTACATGTAGCTGAATTTTTACAAGAGCAAGTTGAGCTTGTTTTTAAGATTTGACACATTCCCAACGTTGCCCACATCTGCCAACCCCCCCCCCCCCCCCCCCCGCCCCCACTAATCCCACATTCCTCTCCCAAACCTACTATTCCCAAATTCCACATTCTGATACACCCCCACACTTCACATTCTGATCCACACCCCAGGAATCCCACATTCTGACGCACCTCCAGTAATCCCACATTCCACATTTTTACCTCTATCCCACTAATCCATCATTCCACATGTTGACCATCCCTAACTAATACCACATCCTTACCCCCCCCCCCCCCCCCCCCCCCCCCCACTAATCCCACATTTTGGCCTCCATTGCACTAATCCTACATCTCACATTCTGACCAACCTCCCCACTAATCCCACTAACCCCCATATTGACCTCCATCTCACTGGTCCCTCATTCCACATTATGACCCCATTCCTCTAATATTGATTCTAAGTTTCTTTCCTCCCCAACCCATTTTAGACCACTGTCCCCTTACCCCACTGACCCCAATACTCTTCCCTATAACCCTCCAGCTGCAATAATCCTGCATTCTGATCCCTGTGCCGTTGCTCTACACTTATGTCCTCCACAACACTAATTATACCAATGATCTGTAATTACATTCGACACTTCCCACCACCCTGTGCTGTTTGTGGCATTATGCCCTCCTTCCATTACATTACATTACGTTCATTTAGCAGACCCTCTTATCCAGACCGACTCCCAGCACAAAAGAACAGATGTGTATCCATCCAAGTTGAATGAGCAACAGTGTCAGACCAGGCTAACATCACTCCCAGACCAATGAGAGTGAGCACAACACCATTCAAGCACTACCACGAATTAACTTGTGTTAACCTGAGTAGACAGCCTAAGACCTAAGGGCAGCCAAGTACACACACCACCACACATCACAGTCACTATACCACAGAATCCAAAACACACTGTGATGTATGTAAGTAATACAAGTAGCAGGTGTTAGAGAGTGGGAATTAGAGGTGGAACTGAGATGCAGTCTGAAGAGGTGGACCTTCAAGCTGTGTCTGAAGATTGCTAGTGATTCTGCTGTCCTGACCCCTGTGAGAAGTTCATTCCACCAGTGGGGGGCCGGTACAAATAGGCATCAGGGCTGAGAGGAGTGATCCTTTTGGGATGGGACAGTCAGTTACCCCTTGATCTTACCTGCTTCATGTAGGCATAGCACATGGTCTCCTCCACATGTTTGCCCTCGTCGTAGCAGGCACAGGGGCCGATGGGGTTCACGTGACCCCAGTAATCCTCGCTCTGAGGGTGTACCTCCGGGTCTGCAAACAGGGCAGGGAAAACAAGCTAAAGAGCACAAAGTACTGAACATTATCTAACCACCCAGTAGGCCATTACACTTTAACTGCTCCATGTTCTATACATCAAACAGGCTGAAAAGCCCAAAGCTTAGACTTGTGTGTGTGCTTCCAGTGTACTGAAATCAGAGCACACACACATGCAGGATGCCTGGCCAAACTGGACTGCTTCAGGGGGAATCAGGTGAGGGACAGCAGGAGCACATTAGAAAGTCCAGCTTTTATTAACGTATCAACAGAAGCTCATCAGGGCCCTGTGGGAGACTGTTAAAGCTGTCTTTGTTGTGCTTCACAGCACTGCAAGAGTGAAGAGGCCCTCCCCAATCACTTCAGTTACTCAGCGCAACTTTTCCTCTCATTCTTCAGGATTTCTTCAGAGTGATTGCTGCCTGCCATGAAGTGCTAACTGAGGCACTAGTTGCATTCTGAGCTCTTCATTACATTATCCATGGGACAAACAGCCCCCAGTGCCCTTGTGCTACCTGGGCAGCCACTATGCCCTATTCAGCCCCGAAGCTGAGAATGGCTGCATCAATCCCACCCCCACGTTTCCAAGCCATTGTGAGCATTGTACTGCAGCATGCATAGAATGCCAGTGGAGTCCTTTGTCTCCTGAGGTCATGGTGTAGGAACAGTACGTTCTGCGCTGAAAACATCACATACAGAGGCAGAGCTGGGGACTGAAGATGGGGTGTGTCCCACAATGGCCACACCCACTCACAGGCATAAAGAACCCTCTATATCCCCCTTCCTCTTGTGGAAGGAGCTGAGAGGCTCAGTCTGAGACCAAAGGGTTCATGCAAGTTCACACCACTGGTCACTAGACACCATTGTCTCTTTGTCTTTTCTGTTTTTTCTGAATCAGTTCAGGTAAAACTTATTCAAACAACCCTTTGCATGTGTTAGTAGACATGTAAGAGTAGCACACAAAAAGTCAGATGGAATAAGGGCACATGCGAAGCTACTAAAGAATAGGATGTAGACTGAAGTAGTAAACATTGTACCAGTTGGTAGCATTATATCATGCAATGCATGAAAATGGTGCATAAGCCCTGAGCAAAACATTTTTTAACTTTGTACCTAGTTATCACTGGGCTTTCACTAGTGTAAATGAGGTAAAACACCCTTCTTAAAGGTAAAATTAGTGGCCTGCCTTGTCATGAACATGCAGTCCCATGCTCTGAATACATGACTGCTGTGAGTGTCCTTTACAACAGAACTCATCCCTAATGCTTATCAACAGACAGACTGACAGTCCCTTCGATATTCTGATGAGGAATCTGACTGCACTCTTTCCTCTCTGCAGTGTAATGTAAGGGGCAGTGGGATAACACTGGAGAAGAGTCAAAATCAATCTGGGGAAATACTCAAAAAACACAATCAATGGACCTTCATTACACTTACACCACAGACTATGACTTTAAACACACAAGTGAAACAGGTCTCTTCCTCTCCACCTCCCTCTCTCAATCTACATAAATAACAGCAAAAAGAATGGACTTCCCCTCCACCCTTCCCATGCAGAGAATTGGTTTGATGTGGTTGATTCTGTCCTTATCGCACAAAACGAGCAAAACCTTTTACTGATTTGCCTAATTTATAGCATGTCTGAGTCTGTCACTAGTGGAGTCTTGAGTAGGTCCCTTGGTGTGGGATTCCTCTGCAGAGTGAAGTGTAACAGGCGGAACACCAGAGGTTTGTGTGGTTTATCACACTTACCTCCATACACCTCAGAGGTGGACACCAGCAGCAGACGGGCCCCAACACGCTTGGCCAAACCCGTGCAGAAACAGATCAGAGCAATCAATCCAAACATGACATTTGAGAAGCAGGACCAATCAGTCACTGCCCAGTCTAATGCAATAACATGGAATGCACAACCTCCCAGGGAGACAAAGGCAAAAGCCTAAACATCAGCTATGGGGAGCAAGAGCAGACAAGAGCAATCAACCCGAATGTTACTGCTCTCTGAATTATGAAACAAACTCTGTGTCCCAGGTATACCAGGTAGTACACTTGTATCATGTTTGGCTGTCTAGTATGTCCACCACTGATAGTAGGGATGGTGTAGTATGCTTGAAAGTAGCAAGATGGTTAATTTTAACTTAGAATTAAAAAGGTAATATACAGGTATTGTCCAATAAGGTTACGCCTGATGGAAAATATTTTCCCCTGCTTCAGCCGCTCAAGTGTATTTTAAACTAAATTACAACAGTCTTCCATTTCGTCTCAGTAATTGGAATGATAGCCTATACAGAGATAATAATGAGCACCACTACGGTGACAGCAGTCATTAAAGGGACCTTTTTCCTCCAGTGCAATCAGTGTGTGAGCTAACAAGGGAGTAATGCTGATCTTGACTTTCAATCATTAAATGCACCACTGCTTATCACAAAAAACGTGCTCTGTTCATCAATTCATCAGACAACTAGAAATGGGTAAAAAAGGAATGGATTAAAAAAAGGCATGTACCTTGATGTCGCAGGAAACATAGCTAGCTACATCTGCAATATTATCACCCTGTGGTGTTTGTTCTGCAGCTATACTAACTTCCTGAAAAAAAGAACCTTTCCAAACCAGATTGTTAGGAATTGAATGTTACCTTCCAACAGACGCAATGCAATCAGTACTGTGGGTTGTATAATAAGTATTAGGAATTCCGCAGATGTAGCTAGCTATGTTTCCTGGGATATCACCACCCTGGTCTGTATTTTTTGTCAGTTTTAACTAGCTATGTAGGTAGCAAAATGACTTTAGCCTTACATTTCACGAAGTGGTCACTGCATACATGAGCATTGTCGGATTCCGCTCCACCAGACATAAGATGGAGGTTTTTGATCCATGTCTGTCGCTGCTTCTCTGTGAGTTTTTTAAACTTCTCCCCTTTGTGTACCACTGTTTTCGGGACTCGAAAGTAGCCCTTGTTTTTTTCCCGATTTGATTGGTTGGAACAGCCGTAAACAACGCAAACCATAGGGATTGCTGCAATGTTGGTGGTCGTTGCCAAATTGCCTCGCAGTTTTAGTTAGCTAGCTAGTTAGAATTGTTTATTTTATTAGTCTGTTTTATATTTGTTTTCCAAGTTATATCCTTTAAGAAAAGGAGCATTGTAATTTTAACATGTTCAAATGTTATTAGGCAGACATTCTACACTGTGTTCAGACTCAGAGATAATAAAACAGCTGCATTGACGCTGAAAACCTGAGTAGGCCTACTTTTTTTCCACACAGAAAACTGATCAGGAATCAATAAGGGAATTGATAAAGAACTGGACCGATAAGCTGAATCGATAATGGCATTGGTATCAATAAAATCTTATCAATTCCCATCCCTAGACCTGGATCCTGGAAGACAACACTTCAACTCCTGTGGCTCTCTCCTTTGCCTTCTCCCACATTCCTCGTCCAACTGGGTGGGGTGGTGGAATAGGTTTGCTGATTTCCAACACTTTCTCCAAATCTCCAACAATCTCCAAAATTCACTCCTCTCTCTTCTTTATGCAACACCTCTTTCAACTACCATGCAATCACTATTACTGCGCCTGTCAAAATCCATTCTGTTGTAATATATCGTCCACCAGGTCAGCTGGGCAACTTCATCAAAGAGTTGGACATTCCTTCCTTCCCTGAAGACGGCAACCTGCTTGTGATCCTTGGCAACGTGAACATTCACCTTGACCAACCTCAGGCTGTCAACTTCCTTACTCTTGTGGCATCCTTCGACCTGGAACCCCTCCGCACCCCAGTGACTCACAAAGCAGGCAACCAGCTGGACCTCATCCTGACATGCAACTGATTCATCTGCTCACTTTTTCTCCCTGATCTCTGCCTTCCTCCCCTCTCCCAACTACTTCTCCTCACTTGATGTAGATGACGCCATTGACACTCTGCACTCCACCTTAACCTCCTGCCTCAACAGCATCTGCCCTCTCTCCTCCAGGCCAGAACATGCATCACTCTATAGCCCCTGGCTTTCTGAGGTTCCCTTTCCTATCCAAAACTCTTTAATAAGTTGTTTTCACAATCTGGCTTCAAAATAGGCCACTCCACTGAAATGGCCGTCCTGTCCATTGGTGACACCCTGCAGTTGGCAAGAGCTGCCTCCAGGTCATCGGCCCTCATTCTACTAGACCTGTCTGCCGCTTTCGACACAGTGAATCACCAGATCCTTCTGTCCACTTTTGCTGATCGGGGCGTCACCGGCACTGCACTGCGCTGGTTTGAGTCCTACCTCACAGATCGATCCTTCAGGTTATGTTAGATGGGTAGCATATCTAAGTCACATTCTCTATGCACTAGAGTACCTCAGGGATCAGTGCTTGGCCCCCTCCTATTCCTACTGCACATAACCTCACTGGACCCAATCATTCAGGCGCATGGAATCTCCTACCACTGCTATGCCAATGACACCCAGCTCTACTTCTCATTCCATTCTGATGACCCCACAGTCTCTGTACAAAATCTCTGCCTGCCCCTCAGCCATCCCAGCTTGGATAAAGGAATGCCACCTTCAACTCAACCTGTCTAAGACAGAGCTCCTCATCATCCCAGCCAGCCTGTTCATTTAGCACGACATCACTATACAGCTTGGCTCAATGACACTAATGCCATCCAGGTCTGCAAGGAACCTGAGGGTGGTGTTGGATGACTAAACTTTAAGAACCACACTGCATTCATGCAGATTTGCACTGTACAACATCCGGAAAATCAGGCCATACCTATCTGAGTATGCTGCACAGCTCCTTGTCCAGGCTCTTGTCATCTCAAGACTGGACAACTGCAATGCTCTCTTGTCTGGCCTTCCTGCATGTACCACTAAGCCTCTGCAGTTGATACAAAATGCAGCTGCGCGTCTGGTTTTCAACCAATCGAAGAGGGCCCACGTTACACCTCTCTTTGTCTCACTCCACTGGCTCCTGAATGCTCTACTACAAGTGTATGTTCCCTCCCGGCCACTACGCTCTGCTACCAAATGGCGCCTGGTGGTCCCATCACATCACAGCACAAAACCACTATCCAGAACATTCTCTGCTGTTGTCCCCTGATGGTGGAATGACCTTCCACATTTCATCCGTTCCGCCAAATCCGAAGATCTGAAGACACTGCTTTTCTGCACTCACCCGAATTGCTAGCATCCACAGCAATTTCTTATGTCCTAAACTCTGTTTTCCTTAAAAAAAAAAAAAAGATTTAATGCACTTGTGTTTCCACCAGCTAGCTTGTACCTTGTCTGGCCAACTATTGAAACCTGGTCACGCAGCACTTCTAATATTTTGACTCTGTGGCTGTGTTCTGGCAGCAGCTCACCTAAAGTGAGCCGGCTCTGGCCCAGTAATGGTTGCCAGATTTGGCTAGGTTTTGGGTGTGTGGACTTGGGCCAATTTCAACCGAGAATCGGCACATTTGGCTGCATTTGGACCAAATGGCCATAAAGACCTGGACCAGTTTAGGTTGAGTGCTGGGGGTGGAGAGGTCAGGGGTGGGGCATAGGGGAAGATGGAGCTGCCTTTTCAAGGTAGGTCAACTCTGGACCATGCCAAATCAGAATTTGTCAGAAAATGGTGCAGGAAATTACCCCTAAACTTATGGGCCTATGACTGCATGTCATATCTTTTAAAATAAGACACACACACAAAAAAAGTTAATTAATTAGGCCTACAGGATTACTAAATTATTAATAATTACTAACAATGACACATAATAAATCATGAAATGTTTAATATCATTATGAAGCCTGGAATGTGCCACTGGAATAATAATAGACTTTTATACACTTTTACAGTAATAATTGTATTTCCTTCCTTTCTCTGTTTTTAAAAGATTAATTAATAGTAATCAATTAATATTTAATTCAACAGTTGATATTAATTAATTAATTAAAACTGAATAACAAAATAAAATAATATAAATTATTATAAATTATATAAATAATAATAACAAACAAAATTAAAATAACATTTATTTAAATTAGTAAATTATTCATATTTTCGAGACATAAAAAAGGAAACAGTTTATTATTGTTAATAATAATAATAATAATAATAAATTTATTTTTTGTTAGGGTTGTTCCCCCTCAAACCTATTACTAAATGATCTCATAATGACCTATGGACCTGGTTTGTTATGTTCTTTCTTTCAATAAAAAATTGAAAGATTAAATTTTTTATTTCATTTATTTTACTTTTACAATTTAAAATGTAAATAATCAATTCAAATTAATTGCTAAATTGAGCAATTAATTAATGAATTCATATAATCAAACAATTTAACAGTATTTATAAGAATTTAATAATTCAGGTGGCATATTCCAAGTTTATATGCAGGAACTGTGGTTTTGTTTGACAAATGCAGTGGTAATGTTATTTAACAAGGCAATATGCTGTGGCTCTACTACAGCTCTGAGTTTAGGACATGCGTAGTGCGATATCTAGTGACCACACTTGGCGGGCTTTTTCTTTCTTCACCAACAGCAAATGCTGACTGCGCCTGTGGTGAGTATATCTCTCTATTTGATTATCTATCAGGTAACGTGTAATAAACCATCCTACACATATAATATCGATGTATTGTTTATTGATAAAGAAGCTAAAATCATGTGCAAATTGATCTAGCGCTAGATATGACCCAGGAGAATTACGGTGATTTAGCCAGTTTGCTAATTTAAACTCAGCCATGTTATAACTTAGTGAATGTTTTAGCTAGCTAGTACAAATTAACCTAGTTGACATACTATTGCACTGGACTTCATACAGCCCCTCCCGAAATCAAAGGCAGTATAAATAGTTACAGTTTAAACACAAAACCTTTGTGGAACTTTAGAATATGACTTCATTTTTTGCGAGCTTTCTACAGTGAAATTCAGCAGGCGATCTGACGCAACTTTTTTCTTTCTTGCCGCGCCTCTTTTTCTTTTTACGTGCAGTAGCTGGAAAGGCATTTTGGTGATATTCTACAAAAGCGATCGTGTTCTAATCCACTAGTACTTCTTAATTTTTTGGATTAAGATAGCTCCAATTAACGCAGAAGACACGCAAAAAGCGGCAAGGCCGCTTGGCACCGCTCCCGTCTGCTAATATCCGCCGGTTGTGGACGTGTCAGCTCATCCGCCTCTTGAGTTACGTTAGGTTTCTGATTACTGTTGTAGTTATAAATGATGCTGGGTGGATAGCATAGCCTTGCTACATCAGATAGGTCAAATATTCATGCCATGTGGGTAACCTTGTTACTGTTCATTACTGTAGGCTACATCATATTACTGAACGTTATATTTGCAGATATTTATATTTACACACCAGAAACACCGACGATTTCTGCCACTTTCTTCCAAGCAGCGTTTCTTTTGCTACTATCTCTACAGTGGCAGAGCTGGGTCATAGTGATATAGCTTGGGAAAGCTGGACACTGCTATAGCTTCTCCTCCGAGTGCGTCCCAATAAAATAAACGTTTCTGAAATTGTAATATGCATTAACATGTTATCAGTATGAAATGTAACAGCCAGCTAGGTAGTTTCACTATTTAGCTAGCTAGGCAAGACTATATTGTATCTACTACCGCTAGCTGCCTGGCTAGCTAGTTCATCTCTGCTGATTTACCAGGTAAAATGTTATTGATAGCTAGCTAGCTAATAATGAAGCATGATAACGTTGACAACAATTATAGGCTAATAATGACTTTAACTCATAAACAGTGATGTATCAACCTGATCTCATTTGCCAAAGGCTAATATTGGACATTGGAGGGAGGAGGCGTTTTCCGAGCATTGGGACGCATGCTCCATTTTATCTCAGGCAGTTGCATTTCCCCTTGGACCGAAAATCTGTTGTAGTGAAATCCGATTGGTTACCAGTAGTTGAAGTTCTCGAGCGGCGGGGTCAAAAGTTAATTGATTTTCTTGCCATGCCGTCTGCCTGTGACTGTCACCCAATGTGTGGGATTATTTAATGTAATTTACATCGATAAATGCAATCCTTGTTAATTTAGGGTGACCATACGTCCTCTTTTTCCCGGACATGTCCTCTTTTTAGGACGCATGTTTTAGGTCCCAAAACGAGGACGATGGTCACCCTTGTTAATTAAACAATCTCACGCTGTAGCTTTCACAAGCACACAAACTACAGACAATCTGCTGTTTCGCAAGCATAATCATTTGCTCTGTTTACACGATTGGTGTCGATTATGCTGTGAATTATTTGGTTTATTGCTAATCAAGGAGGATAAAGGGGAACAGTTTGAAAGTAATGATAGATTTATCTTTCTATCTGTCTATCTGTACATATCTGTCTATCTACAGTATATATTTATCTTTATGTCTATACATGTGTCTATCTTTCTATCTACCTGTCTACTTTTCTATCTGACTGTGTAACTAACCGTGTATCTTTTACTTTAAATATCAAAAGCAAATCATTACAACTACAGTTTCAGTGTTATGCTGAACACAAAAAATGTTTTAAATTCTGTGTTACATTAAGTATACTCAATTTAACAAATAAGCTAATTTTGCATTGGTAAAGGGAAGGGCCCTTATTGTTTTTATATTGTTTTCTTTCTGGCTCGGACTCAGACCAGTATAGGCTAGGTCTGCCATTTTTGTTGGAGTGATTGCGGCCCTATGCTGGCAATGCTGGTTCAGTTTCAGCAGCTGACCCAGACCAGTGTACTTGGGCCGATTCTGGGGCGTCATTCAAACTGGGTTTGGCAAGAGTCTGGCAACCGTACTCGGGCACAAGTTTTCACATGCTATGGAATGACATGGTTAATATATTATGTGACAGCTGCTCAGGCAGAGAGAGAAAGAAAGAGAGAGAGAGAGACTGTTCTAGACGGAGGCAGGTAAGCTGCCAGTTTTTTTATTATCAGATGAGTAGGGATCAGACAGTGCGATCAGTTCGTGTTACTGTGATTTCAGCTACAGTAATGTCAGGCAATGCACTTCACCACATGAGAGGCTGTGATCAGTTTAGCTTCTGGCTTCACTTCCACAGCATGCTCTGTCACAACCCTCACTTTACCAGACTGTACTACTCTAAAAGCCCTTGGGCACATGGTATTGCGATACTCTGCTGCTCTTACATATTGTACAGCACTGTAGTGAGTACTGTGCTGAGCTGCAGATTTAACATGCTGTACTACACTACAGCTCCTTTTGTACATGCTACTATATGTTACAGTAAAGTACTCACATATTGTGCTAGTCCACAGAACATTGTATTGTAGATAAGAGAATGACAGCTATACTGATGTTAAATCAGTGTGTTACA
The DNA here is from genome assembly GCF_013368585.1 of Megalops cyprinoides. NCBI lineage: Eukaryota > Metazoa > Chordata > Actinopteri > Elopiformes > Megalopidae > Megalops > Megalops cyprinoides. The sequence continues at coordinate 3,008,104 of NC_050596.1, read as the reverse complement.
GCAGTGATTGATAAGATTGCTCATTCTGCCTGTCCAATATCACTCAAAGTGATGTTCATATAGAAGTTAAAGTAAGAGCTCACCAGCTGGCCTGTTTCTAATAGTGAATTAATAGACAGTTTAGTCACTTTTGTGTTGGTTTGGTTGGTGTTCAATAACATATTGAGAATGAAACAGTGTACTTTACTCAGAAGTAACCAGACCACACAAGCTCCAGAAAAGTGTCAGTCAAGCCGTCAGTCAAGAACACACCCTTCAGGAGAAACATGAAGTCAGTCAATGTACTAGGTGTCAATCACATGATATCAAAGCAGAATTAAAACCTGGGAATGAACAGGGGATGGAAAACTTGCATATCTGTTTCTACTGGACAACAGTTGTTTGACCACAACATAACTGACTTGGCCAGTGTCTCACTGTAATGGGGTTTAACCAAGACACTAAGTACCATCAGTGGGGCATAATAATTCCCCTGGCAGACCTAGGCACTTTTCTCTCTTCATTACCCTCATTAATCTCATCCAGCAGGAATAGGGAGGTGAGGGGTGCAAAGTGTGAGAGGTCGGGACATGTAGTACAGCAGTCACACTTACCCAGCATATTGAGGGTCCCAATAGTGTTTGTCTTCAGGGTTTTGATGGGGTTGTACATGTAGTTTGGAGGGGAGGCAGGGGAGGCCAAGTAATAGATCTGGTTGACTGTGACAATAAAAACAAATTCTGTATTAGGAAATTGTTAGTTTAAAATGGTTCTGATTTGTATTCCTGCAAGAGACAAAATACATTTGTAAACTAAAGGCTGGTTGCACAGTGAATGGTTTTGAGATTCCTTATGTAATTTTTTGTCAGTTCTGCTCTTTACCTCATGCTCTCATCATTTTTTAAATTGCCAATTACACATCAGGCTTGTCTCACTATGACAACCTCGCATAGGAGTGCTGAAGCAAGACGAATGTAATCCTTTGATACACTCTCATGCAGCCAATGGCTTCTTAACCCTAAAAGTCCCACAGCACACTACTACTACAAGGAAGTTCTGACTGGAGGATAGGCACAGCTACACCTCTACCTCAGCGGGACTAAGCAAAATTGTTCCGTCGCTATGGGCTGCTGGTCATTGTAGGCTAATTACCAATTTGGTCCCAGTAATATCCTACAGTTAAATGTAGGATATTACTGGAATCGAACCCCGGGCTGCACTAGAGATGAGTGCCTTACCAACTGAGCCACTTGGCAGCCATTTCCACCATTTGAAAAGCATTAGATTCAACATGTAGCTGAACGGCTTCAACATTCCATTTTTATTTACTGAGGCAATTGTAGGTTAAGTACCTTGCCCCAGGGTACAACAGCAGGAATCGAGCAGCCCAGCAACCTTTTGGTTATGAGTCCTCTCTTACCACTGTGCCACACTGCTACCCCATATATCTTTGAGTTTAACATCCATTAGCTTCAACAAACTCTGCTCCTGACCTGACATATTTCTGAATGTTCTCAATGCATGTCTATCATGTTGGGAAGCAATCTGCAGGAACCATGTATATCACAAAACATTATTATTTCAGGAAATAAAGTACTAATTAGCAACATCAAAAACAGTTAGCCTACTTGACAATCTTGAGAATCTGTCTTGCATATTGCGATTGTGGACAAGATTAAGACAAGCATTTGAACAAGTTGCAAACAAGGCACTGCTTGGCAACATGAAATCAGAGCAGGTGTCAGAAATGCAAGAGTAGCAGGTGTAAAATTCAAATCCCAGCAAAGCTGTGAGAAATGTTCCACAAATAAAGCATGCAGGATCAGGGGCGCCTGCAGGATTTCATCTTAGGGGACGCACAGTAACTTGACCACGCATGCACACACACATTGAGAGAGAGCTGAGAGAGAGAAACGCCACTGACTGATTAATGAATAATTAAATCTGGCCTACCTATTTGAAGTTTACTCTCCTTCTCCCGGTCGCATCGAATTGTTTGAGCACTTCCTCACAGACCTTTGATCACATAGCCTAAAATATTTCGGGACATTCTAAAACGCTTAACGTGGCTTAATGTTCCAAAACTGCGATCAAAGATCACCAGATTTCTCTCGGACATCTCTTGTTGGAAACACTTCCTCCTGTCAAAAAATCAAAGCCGAAATCCTAGGAGTATGGTCGTTATCTCACGTTAAGCATTTTCCTCTCCATTAACGCCCATAATAAGGAAAAAGCTTAACGTGGCTTAATGTCCCAAAACGGTGATCAGTGATCACCAAATTTGTCTGACATCTCACATGTCATAAACACTATCTCCTATCAAAAAAGCAAAACTGAAACCCAATGAAAGGGGTAACTAGCTTGCGTTAATCCGTTTCTTCTCCATTGACCCCCATTATAAGGAAAAAGCTTAACATAGCATTATGGACCAAAACAGCAACGTATCAGGACTACACTTCTCTAACACGTTTCTGATCATGACCACGTTCAAGAACCAATACGATGACCCCATGGGTTTAATGTAAATACTGAAGTTTTCCCCATAGGAACCCATTATAAAGACACTGCTTGCGGCTGGCCTACAGTTGGCCTATTGGGAATAGCTTAACGCAAATTTTCATGTTTAACCTGTTAGGACATCACTTGAGCTACTGCCTAAACTGGGGTGGTGATCAGCAATGTGTAGGCCTACTGTTGCAATAAGGAACATTAAGGCTTTTCTGCCATTATAAGAAACAAGCTTAACGTGGCTTAATGTACCTATAAACATCGATCAAAGAAGACCAAATTTCTCTCACACATCTCTTGTCATAAACACTTTCACATATCAAAAAATCAAAAATGAAATCCAAGGATTATGGTTGTTATGTTACGTTAAGCCTTTTTTGTATCCCCGGTACTTAATAAAATCGGTGTGTCACAGTTTGTTGTTTGAAAAAGTAGCCTAGCTATAAAACAGTGTGCCGCAAGCTAACTTTAGCTAGCAAGCTAGCAACTAGTTGATACACCTATCTAGTATCTACCTAGGTACACCTAGCAAGCTAATTTCTACTTCGATAGAAATTGAAAAAAGCACAATAAGTTCCAAATGTTAATAAATGCTCACGCTATTACGATCATACAATCCAAAATGGTCTATACTTTAATTCTGTCAGACACAATTGTGTCGTCTTTTACATATATAATACATATATTTTTTTATATTTGGCGGAAAAGCTGGCGCAATAACGTGCCAATCTCCATCAGATACATTATATAGGACGTTAGCTTGGTACCTAATATTAAGTAGCCTACTCATTGTGTAGATTTGCCCCGTTTGTGTGCTGCATAGCTATAATGTGACAGTAGAGTGGGCTGTGGGCTTTCATTTTTTGCCTTAAGAATATGATAGGCCTGCCTTTTCCTGGGTTATGCCTTTACCAACAAAGCGATTGGCCGTTTGGTGTAAAAGCGGGACTTCCGTTAATGCAACCGCCACACGGAGCGTTACGGCCAATGCCATTCATATTTCAAGGAGTGGTCTGTCTTCTCCTTTTTAATGTCTCAGACACACCTCTCTCCCTCAATTTTCAATTTCAAATTTCAATTCTAAAGAGCTTTATTGGCATGACAAATATACACATAGGTACACATCTCTGTCGTGGAGCGCTCACAAATTGGAAATCTCATGGTACGCACTGTGTGTATGTCAGGAGTGACACTATGCCCAAATAGTTCGCCCCCCTAGGGATCCGCCCGCCACAAGAATGCCAGGACAAGGTGAGTAGGAGCAACTCTTTATTTTTTTTAAAAAAACACAAATTTAACACAACACAATTCATAAAATCTGAGACGCCGCTACCCCTCTCCCAACGAAGCCCCTCCCCCTATCTGTCTGTCCACCCCTGTCTGCCCTCCCCGGCTACAAACAGGCGGGAACGCTACCCAGCCGCTCACACCAAAAAAGGAAGAAAAGAAAAAAGAAAAAAAGGAATCCCCACACACACACTTAGCCTCACTGCACACACCCGTGATCTGGCGTCCCCGCCCACCTGGACGCCGGGGGAGAGAGGACTGCTCAATCTCACTACCGAGGGGGAAGTGCTACCGCTGCGGGGGAGGCTCCTCACACGCACGCACGCACGCACACGCACGCACACCACACAAGACGTACAAAACGAAACGAAAATATAAGTGGGGACGTAGCTCAGCCCGCGCCAACAAAAAAAACAAAAAAATTAAATAAACTCCAGACAAAGCCCCCGCGTCACTCCTGCGGGGGCTGGCGGCTCCGGCGGCGACCCACGTCTTCTCCCCGGTAGTAACTCCACCGGCTCCGCGGGATCGCACTGAGGGAGACACAGAACAGCAGCCGGTCAGCCCTCCCTCTCCACCCCGTGCTGGTGACCCACGCACTCTCTTAAGGTTTCGCGGTGCCACCTCCCTTCCAGCTAGGGGATCACCTCCCCAGCACGCGCTTCCCCGGAACCAAGCGTTGTTTTCCCCGCTCCCTCAGGGATTCACCGCTAGAGCCCCTTCGGTCGCCGCTCTTCTGAAGCCGCCTAAAACACACAAACACACTCGCGCATCTCACACACCAAAGCAAAAAACCCAAAAGAAATTAAACAAAGCAAACTCAAAACCCGCTCTGGGTCGCGACTCCCAGAGCTCAAAGAAAAAAACGGCAAACCAAAATAAACCCTAAACTCAGCCGTGCCGGCACGTTCAAAAGAAAGAAATCACAAAAACCTAGCTTCACGCTAAAACCCCGTGTGGGACCCTCCGTCAGCGTCTCTGGCGTGCTACTCCCACTCACCTGCCTAAATAGTCCCAGCGAAATTACACAGACAGGCAACAGGTGCGGAGTACACACCAGGCAGCGAACACCGTCAATTGCCAATTATCCCATACCGAGCCCCCTCGCTCTCCCAGGGAGTGCAGCGCGGTCATGTCGGGAGGAACTCCTGACATGTACAGCCGTACAGCTGCTGGTACCCGTGTGCAGGATTATATAACTGTGCTTGCCCAGTGACACAGTGCTATAAAGCCTTATGCTCCTTAGAATGTGTTCAGGCTAAGGTAACAGGACACATTATAGGAACACACCTAGTACAAAGATAGTGAGTGAAGAAAAGAAAGAAATGAACATCTGGTTCATGTATTGGGAGAATCATATACACAGCAGTGCAAACTGAATGCCAATGCTGCTGATTTAGTAAGTGTTTGTTATGGTAACCCTAGGGAGCTGCAGTCAGGATGTGCCAAAGGATGGCTTTGAGGGTTGGGCTGCTTGGACACTGCAAATAAGCTCCCACCTGTATCACCCACAGCAGCTGCCTTCAGAAGGTGCTCACACAGCACACATAGAGGTGTCCAAATCCCTGAGGCACCTCTTTAGGGTTTCTGCAGCTCACAGTGACAGATATCCATATATAAAATGTTCTTTGGTTTTATTACTTTTTTAGCTCAATTTAGTCTGATAGGTATTAAACAAACCTGGAAAGATAATAATAGCTCCTATTACTTTTAGTTGGGCTCTTTGGTCTGCCATTAGCAATGTCTTACCATGGTGTGATGAGGTAAGGTAGGGTGTGACAGGGTCTGGAAAGGCATGCCATAGCCATAATAAGTGTCTGCTCTTAAGGGTCTCCAAATAAGCCACTGCCATTTTGTGTATTTCAATTCTCAGCATTAAGGTCAACAGTCATGGCAAATACAATGGCAGGCAGACCACACAAAGAAGTACACTTGCCTTCATACAAACTGCTTAAAAGAACAAATGAGCACACACAGGCCCAGAGGTGTAACCATTTTCACAGATTCAAGAGAAACGGCATATCAGTGAATGTAAAATCTAATCTCTGTCTTTTTGTTGTAATTAAAATGTCAAACCTGAAGTGCTCAAAGGTTAGAATGGTAAAGCCACCCCATTAAATGTTATTAAACAGAAGGATAAAAACTTCCCCTCTCTGTAAAGGAGAAGCAAATGAATACCACATAAGAACATAAGAAGATATTATTCAATTCAATTCATTTTTATTTGTATAGCGCTTTTTACAACACAAGTTGTCACAAAGCAGCTTTACATTGTTCCCAGGCCTGAGACCCCCTGAGAGCAAGCCTAAGGCAACAGTGGCAAGGAAAAACTCCCTATCAGGAAGAAACCTTGAGCAGAACCAGGCTCAGAGGGGGGGGGGGCATCTGCTTCTGGCCAGCACTGGGCAGATAGAGTTAGAGACAAGTTATACAATGTACTTTAAGACATTTACGATTGATAGACAATAGTAGTTAACAGCAGAGTGATTATAAGAATGTCTCTCTTGGAACGCAGTTGGCTTTGATGGGCAGGGCAGCGAGGTAGCAGGACTGGAAAACGGGATGAGACGCTTGGGCTACAGCTCCGGACAGGAGCCTGGAGCAGGGATAGGAAGCAAACAGAAAACAGTGGTTAGTGGATGATAAGAATGGCAGGGATGTAGAACAGACGCAGGAGAGGAGGGGCAATGAAAAAGGTGCCAGAGTGCAACAAGGAAAAACCCCGGCAGGCTAACATTATGGCAGCATACCTAGGGGACGGGAGGCAAGGGACCGGCATAGTCATGAGGGCGACCCTAAGACAGTCAACACCAGATCACGGCACATGTCCATGAAAGCAATGACCACTTAGTCCACCAGAAGCTCTATGATCCACGCTAGCACCAGGCCATGTCCCTCAGCTGAAGGATTTACTATATAGATATGCTTTGAGCCTAGACTTAAAGGTGGAGAGAGAGTCTGTTCCCCGAATCTCGGTGGGTAAGCTGTTCCACAGGAGAGGGGCTTGATAGGAAAAGGCTCTACCGCCTACAGTAGTTTTGCCCACTCTTGGAATGATGAGAAGCCTGGCATTTTGGGAGCGAAGGGCTCTCTGCGGAAGATATGGGTGAAGAGGGTCCTTAAGATAGGGGGTGAAAGCCCATTTAAAGCCTTAAATGTGAGTAAGAGTATTTTAAAAACGATCCGGTATTTAATAGGTAGCCAATGGAGAGAAGCTGGAATTGGGGTAATGTGCTCAAAGCGTTTCGTTTTAGTTAAGATTCGAGCAGCTGCATTTTGCACCAGCTAAAGGGGTTTTAATGAGACGTTTGCACATCCTGACAAGAGGGCATTACAGTAGTCTAATCTGGATGTTACAAAGGCATGGATTAGTTTTTCAGCGTCGTTAATTGATACGATTTTCCTGATTTTAGCTATATTTCTCAGAAGGCAGTCCTAGAGGTGTTAGTTATGTGAGTTTCAAAAGAGAGCTCAGGATCAATAACAACACCAAGGTCTTTGATGGCTGCACTCGGGGCAAGGGAGACACCATCAAGGTCCAGTGTAAAATGAGCGAGTTTGCTCCTGATTGAATTTTGGCCTATGACCAATATTTCGGTTTTGTCCAGGTTAAGGAGGAGAAAGTTTCGGGCCATCCAATTCTTTACATCTGTTAGGCAGGCCTCCATGTTTGAAATATTCAGAGGGACATCGGGTTTGACTGTTACGTATAACTGAGTGTCATCCGCGTAACAGTGGAAATTAATGTCATGTTTACGGATGATATCGCCAAGAGGCAACATGTATGAGAAGAGCAGAGGCCCAAGCACAGATCCTTGAGGTATACGATATCTTACTCTGGAACGAGCAGAGGATTCGTTGTTAATGGAGACAAACTGATATTGTTCTGATAGATAAGACCTAAACCAAGATAGGGCCTGTCCACTTATGCCAACCAGGTTTTCGAGGCGGTCGAGGAGGATACGATGATCGATGGTATCAAAGGCTGCACTTAGGTCTAGCAGCACAAGAAGAGAGATACAGCCATTGTCACAGGAGAGTAGAAGGTCGTTGAGCACTTTCAGAAGAGCGGTTTCCGTACTGTGGTGAGGCTTAAATCCGGACTGAAAAACTTCCAAAATGTTGTTAGAGTGTAAAAAGGCACAGAGTTGCTTTGATGCTGCTTTTTCCAGAATTTTTGAGAGGAATGGAAAGTTCGAGATGGGCCTATAGTTTGACAGGTCATTGGGATCAAGATTGGGCTTTTTCAGAATAGGCTTGATAACTGCTACTTTGAAGGGCTGAGGTACGTGTCCAGACGTAAGGGAAGCGTTGATAAGATTTAATAGCGGTGTGCCAATTGCAGGCAGTAGCTGTTTTAGGAAGCAATTATGACGAGCACAGGCCATTCGGCCCAACTAAGTTCACTATTACTATAAGAGAGTATCCAGTACTGCATCAAGTCACAGCAAGGGTCTCTGCCTCAATTTCATGATCTGGCAACCTATTCCATGTATCAATAACTCTTTGTGTAAAATAATACTTCCTTATATCAGTGCGGAACTTACTCTTAACTAGTTTCCATTTATAACTCTTGTTCTACAAACTGAACTCACCCTAAAAAATCTATTATAGTTAACCTTATTGAGTCCTTTAAAAATTTAAAAGCCTCAATTAAATCACCTCTAAGCCTCCTCTCGCTAAGTCTAAACAGGTTAAGTAACTTGAGTCTTTCCTTGTAGCTTTTATATTTCATGCCAGGAACTAATTTAGGTGCCCTTCTTTGAACTTTTGAAATTGAGAACCTCAATATCTTTCTTATAGTGTGGTGCCCAGAACTGCACACAGTATTCCAAGTGAGGTTTGACTAGAGAATTGTATAATTTCAATATAACCTCCTTAGATTTATATTTTACTTTTGGCTATATATCCCAGCATCCTGTTGGCCTTTTTTGCTGCTACAGCACACTGCCTAGATCCTGTATACTCCTGTCTCAAATTGAGAACATTCTAGTTTTTTTCCCCCATGAAGTAGTCTTGTCTAAGGTCCTTATTTCCCACATGCAAGACTTTACATTTATCTAAACTGGATGTCATCTGCCAGGTATTTGCCCACTTTTGGATGCTGTTTAGGTCTTCCTGTATTACCTTAGTTGATTCTATACTGTACGGTTAGACCCCCTAGTTTTGTGTCATCTGCAAATTTTACTATTTCACTACTAACCTCTGCATCAGGATCATTTATGTATATAAGGAATAGCAAAGGCCCCAACACCGATCCCTGCAGGACTCCACTTCGTACAGGACCCTGCTCTGATACAATTCCTCCCACAGTTACAGTCTGCTTTCTATTAGACAACCAACTTCGAACCCACTCAGTGATATCTCCTGTAATTCCTGCAGATTTCATTTTCAATATGAGCCTCTCATGGGGTACTTTGTCAAATGCCTTTTGAAAGTCCAAATAGATAATATCATAAGCCGGGTTGGAGTCCAAACATGCTGTAGCTTCCTCAAAAAAGTCCAGGAGGTTTGTTAAGCATGACCTCCCTCTGCGAAAACCATGCTGGCTATCATTTAAGACACCATTTTGTTGCAGGAATAATTCCAAATTATCCCTAATGATGGATTCCAGTAATTTACATGTGATACAAGTTAAGCTGACAGGCCTATAATTTCCTGGATCAGTCTGGTCTCCTTTCTTGTAGATGGTGCTACATTGCCATGTTTCCAATCATCTGGTATTTCTGCAGTTTTAAGGGATTGCTTAAAAATAACTGTCAGAGGCTTGTAAATCACTAGTTCTCTGAGAACTCTTGGATATATTCCATCGGGGCCTGCTGCCTTATTTGTTTTAAGTTTTTGAAGTTTATCTAGTACTTCTGCATCATTTAAATCAATTTCCTCCATAAGTCTCTGAGAACTGACTGCACTGAAGGCATATGTGAAAACACTTCACTAGTGAAACTCTCCACAAAGTAACTGTTTAGGGTATCAGCAATAGCTTTGTTTTTATAAACCATAACTCCATCCTTATTTTTTATACCTCTTATTTCATCCTTAACTATCCTCTTTCGAGTGTAGTATTGAAAAAAAGTGTTTAGGGTTGCTCTTTGCATCTTGTGCAATCTGTCTTTCAAAACGCCTTTTAGCTTCCCTTATTTGTTTCTTGACTTGAACGCGCATATTTCTGTATTCAAACTTATTACTCTCTGAGACGTTCAACTTGTATTTTCTAAATAATTTACTTTTTTTGTTTCTGTCCTGTAGCAACTTATTCATCCACTGTGGATGCTTCTTTTTCAGCTTCCCTTTTCTCATTTGCGGAATGAATTTATGCTGTACATCCAGAATAATCGTTTTAAAAATGCTCCACATTTCTTTCACAGTTTTACCATCTAGAAGAGGTACACAGTTTATATTCCTTGTATAATCACACATTTTAATAAAATCAGCTTGTCTAAAGTTGAAAACTCTAGCATTGGAGAATGCAGACTTCACTTGCCAAAAAACTTAAAATGTAACTGCACTATGGTCACTTGTTCCAAGTGGCTCCCCTACCTTCGTACTGCAAATTCTATCAGGATTATTACACAGGACCAGATCTAGAATTGTGTTCTCTCTTGTAGGTTGAGTAACAGACTGTATCAAAAAACAGTCATTTACAACATCCAAAAACTCTTCTTCACATTTACCTTGACCTGACCCAGCTTCCCAATTAATTGAAAGGTAACTGAAGTCCCCTATTACTATTGTCTCATCCTCCTGACATGATAGTTTAATATTATCAAAGAGCATACTGTTGACACTGCTGTCTGAGGCCGGTGGCCTATAAGATACTCTGACATTCAGACCCTTTTCATTTTCCCCCAATATTTTAATCTATACAGTATGTCTTCACTAACACCAAGGGGCTCCATTCTTGGAATTTCTTGAATATTAAGATTATCCTTTACATACAGAGCTACACCCCCTCCTCTTCTATTGGTTCTATCTTTTCTTAGCAGCTTGAATCCCTCCACATTATATTCATCCCCTGCACTAAGCCACATCTCTGTGATCCCAACAACATCATAATTGCTATTGTTCATAACAGTTTCTAGATCCAAAATTTTATTTTTATGCTTCTAGCATTTAAACAGAATTTCAGGGTACTGCGTGTGCATTTCCTGTCCTTCCCCTCCACTCCCAGCTGCTCAAAACCACCTCTATCACAGTGCTGCTCTGACTGATTTGCAACCTTGGTTCCCTCACTACTAATAAAATATTTAGCCATGGTGTGTTCTATTCCACCAGTCTGTCTATCCCTATGCATCTCACTATATAACTTCCCTGCCCCCCCAGGCCCTAGTTTAAATAACCCTCTGCTACCCTAAGCATACGCTGGCCCAGTGCAGCAGTACCCCTCTGGTTCATACTGCCATTAACTACATCATTTCTTTGATAAGGCAAAAATTGTTACTATCTGGAGTATTGATGTGAGGTCCTGTTGAGGTTAAGGAGCTGAATTGTACCCCAAAGGTTGCAGGTTCCATTCTTGGGGGTGGGGGGGGGGGGGGGGGGTGCACTGCATGTACAGTACAAGTGGATGATATGCAGGACCGTATTCTATGTGAATAGTCCTGGTTAAAGGTATCTCTAAAGAAAACATGTAATGTAACCTCATTTGTAGTTACCCTTGCACATGTCTATGGTGGTAAGCACAGGAATGGACGCTGGGCCCACCTTCAATGTACAGCGGCTCCACCACATCGTGGTTGATGAGCTCAAAGTTCTCATGGCCGATCCAGTGCTCCACGTTCCGCTTGTGGCCCGTGAAGAAGTTGTCTACCACTGTGACCTTGTGCCGGTCCATCATCAGCTTGTCCATCAGGTGGGAGCCCACAAATCCTGCCCCTCCAGTGATCTGGGTGTAGGAGACTAACCAATGAGAGGATATGTACTATTCCCCTGTGTGACTTCACACATGGCTTATTACAAGCAGCACCACTCCACAACAATTAACATATTGGGCCACACACAGAAACATTTAGTTGCCATTGTAATATTGGATCGTTTAAAAAACATACTGGAAATTATGAACAATACACTGCAGAAGAATTCTAAATTCTTGTATTTTGCCACATATGTAATAAGAATAATGAAATTCTGTAACTATTAAGAATGGAATCATGCACCTACACTAATGTATCAAGTGCATTTAACTACGCTATCTCTTCCTTGAGATGAATTTAATATATTGAGAGTTTGGTGTAATATCTCCATTAGAATAGAAACATATTTTTTTCCTTTTCGTTTTCAAGTAGTAGCTCTAAAAGTAGCTGGTATGCTAGCATTAGCATTATAGCATTGACGCTACTATCATTGTAACAGCATTCATTTTCTGAAAATGCACACTTACTCTGGTCACCTCACACAGATAGCACTCTGTTTCACTTAAAAACTCAGCTTTCTGAGGTTCTTACGAAAGCAATACAAGGGAAATTCTTCAGAGTGCAACAGACTGCAGTCTCACCTGGGATTGAAAAGGACAACCGCCCTGGCCAAAGGTGAAACAACCACTCTACCCAGCCACCCCCAACGTAATCTCCCACCACAGCACAAATACGTGGATGGGAGGGTTCAGCAAGCACTTCATTTAAGAAAGCCACCCCTCTTTTAAAAAGCACTGATTGCCACATTGGTCATCATGGAAATTGAACTAGCAGAACGACACTCTGAGATGAGAGACTGTCAGGGCATTCTTCCCCTGGAATATATTTCTCAGTTCCATTCTTATGAGTTCTCCAGCACACAATGAAGCAATCATGTCCATTTTCTGTGATGCATCAAGAGCATGCACAGCTCCAGCAGATGTGCTTCAGTAACTGCACACTGATTTCCACACTAATCTAACATTTTACATTGTAGCCACAGGGTACATAATGAGTTCTTGGTAATGTTAGAATGTCCTTGCCAGTCTGGTACACCTACCGTCTAAAATAAATGGGAGAGGACTGAGGCACTGAAAGATGGAATTAAATTTAGGGGGACTTTATAGACTGAATGGAAGCATGATGGGGGAAATGCAGAATTTCAAGTGTGGATTAGAAACAATTCTGCCTCTGGATTTTAGGTTTCTTCCAGTAAAAGAAAGAAGTATAAAATGGAAAACTTTCAAAATAGTGAATATGAGAAATACAATACAATACTATACTACTGAAAATCTGAACACTCACCAAAATTCTTTTCCTGTCCTTCTCTGAGAGGAAATTCACAGGAGGGTACTTCTGGGAGAAACTGGGACATTTGTCACAAACACAAGAAGCAAGGGAAGACAAAGATGAAAGGCGTGAAAGGGACAAACAACGCCGATATCTTAAAGGCACCAATCAGGGGACAGCTTCTCCATGTAGTGCAAAGGCCTCAAAGAAAAAGACCCCGAAGAACTTAAAAACAGAAAATTGGATTTTTAAAAAAAAGTCCTCACAAAAGCAGCACAAAAGTCCTCTTTACAGAACGCAGACCTGCTGCACTCATTTTCAAGTTTTATTTCTGCCTTTTCTTGCTCCACCCCCAGAGTGGTGAAGTATGCACCTTGCATATGTTGCAGGCACAGAAAGAATCTCAAAGCTCAATCTGATGTAAATCTGAAACAAGAAAACAAACGTTTCAGTGGTGAGCTGGGCTGAAACTTCAGCGGTCTCGTCTCCAACGGCCAACTCAAGAACCCAGCCTGAGCTCCCCAACTGCACCCGCCGCCAATCCACAGTGTGTGGACGGCAGACAGACACAGTAACAGCAGAGACACAGACAACCATAACGTACGAACAGGGAGGGGTAATTGTGAATGCACCACATAGACACAAATATTCCAATGCACATAAAAGCCTACGTGCCACATAAACAGTGAGTGGTCCTTCAGTGACGTATGTGACGGAGAATGTAAATAAGGAAGTGAAACGTACAGTGAATCAGTTCTATCAGACGCAGTTGTAAAGGTGATGTGAGTGAATGGAAAGGTAATAATTACTGTAAAGATAACATTATAATAATATAGGAAAATAGAATAATATGTTTGGATATTTTGATATTGTCAAGATACTGTCCCTGTTAATTTGTGATTGTTTATGAGAATTTGTTACACTCTGTGTGTATTAAGTAATCAGTTTAATAATGTAATTAGATACAGTTCTTGAGTTGGCGTTGGAGACGAGACCGCTGAAGTTCCAGCCCAGCTCACCACTGAAACTTTTGTTTTCTTGTTTCAGATTTACATCCAACATTAAATGTGACCCGACGCGAGTAAACCCTCCACATCGCAGCCGCGTTAACTTTACAGGAAACCTTTTTTCGTGAAAAATGAGAGAGTGGTGGATTCAAATTCCTAAAGTGCTTATCTATCATCCCCCTTCTTTTTGAAACTGAAAGTGATCTGTAAATATGAAAAAAAACAATAAATATCAAGGCAAGTTGGTCCTCTGAGAGCGGACAGGGGAGAAAACGTCGTCAATTTCCTATTATGTTGAATTATTAAAACAAGCGCTGGCATATCGTATGCTTCCGTCTTTTAATACAGTCATGCAGTTCAAGATCACCCTCTCACATTCGCTGTGGTGTCAATTTGCAACACAAAGCCATTTTGATAAAAAATGTAATTTAAACAATATTGGATTTGTGACTGAAACCAGAAGGAATGGCCTTCTTCTATGGTGGGAATGTTGACAGCTTTCTTCTTCTGTGGTGTGAGTTTCGATACTTTCTGCAGCAGATCCCAGAGGGAGTACGTGAGATTGAAGTCAGGTTGAACTGAGAGACATGTTAGAGATCAAGCGTGGACTCACACTGTCAACACTTTTCACCATTCTTAAGGTTCGCTACAAGGTTGACAGTGCTACTGACCTTTACCATCAGTTAATCAACATCTCTCAGGAGCCTAAGGAGACAGCCTTGAACTTTGTCTTCCGAGCAATGGAGCTGAAGGAGAAACTTCTTTGGAAGGCCTTTAATGAGGACACTGACGAGCAGTACAGCAAAGTCACCATCCAGCGTAAATTCCTCCGCTCAATTGAAACAGGGCTGCTCAGTGACTCTGTTAAGTTCCAGATCCTGCCCTACTTGAATAACATTAGGACAACAGATGAGGAGCTGATTGAGAGGGTGAACGAGGCAGCAAAGGTGGAGGGAGAGAGGCAAGAGAAGAGAAGAAGGCTCACCACCAGCAAAGGTCCCAGAGTCCAGGAGCTCCACACAGAAATCGAGAGAGACCCCTCGCCTTCCCAGGCCTCCCAGTCACGTCAACAGCCTGGGTCTACCACCGTGGTCAAAATGGTAAAAGGGAAACAGACCAAAGTGGAAAGTCAAAGTACACAACAGATTGTGGAAGAATTGCGAGCAGAAAGGAAACAGATGTTCCTTACTGCCATGGAGGCCAGAACACAACCATCAAGACCTAGACAAGAGAGAGGCTGCCAGAAGTGTAGGGAACAACAGATGGGGCAAAATTGTTCACACTGCTTCAAATGTGGGCAGGAGGGCCACTTCTCTCATAGATGCAGAGCCCAGAGCAGCCAGTTGGGAAACGGGCAGGGACTGCTGAGGCGGGACCCTCAGTAGTCTACCAGAAAGTGTCCCAGCCCCAGCGGCAATTATCCAGTGATGACAGGACAGGCGTGAGTGGGAGGGAACTTGTTGGAATAACGAGTTGGGGCTTCTGGCAAGAAAGCGTCATTCAATAGTGAGAGCTCTTCATCTGTCTCCCTCATCCTGCCTGAGAAGCAAAGCCCCTGCATACAGATGAGCCACAGCACCTTCAAAGGCAACTCCTGTGTGTTTTTGTCCATTCTGTTTGTCTAGAGTATTGTTAAAGCATTGAGCACTCTCCAGGTGCTGTCCGATCCTGTGACCTGGTGACATGCATTGTAGAAGGCCCTCAATGCCCACATCCTGTGTGGATCTGTCTGCGCCAGGCCCCTCTGGCTTTCTACTCACCCTGAATTTCAGAGACCTGACTGTACCTTCTCTAGATGGAAGAGGAACACCTCTGCCTGTCCAAGGATTTGCCTATATATGCACAGCATAAGACAGCTGTGTCTTTCCTGCCTTAACAAACCATGAGCAAAAGCCCATGTTCTGAATCTTTGGCTGCCAAATGTCAGTGTGGCCCCACAACTGATTTATCCAAGTGGCTGGGTTTTAAAGCCGCTAAAAGCTCATGGGATCAAAGATCTAATTCCACTGAAAGCCCCCCTCTCCAATAACTAACAGGTGAGCCTCTGTTTGGGTGGGGACATCAGCTGCGTGTCCTTGTTTGCTCCTGAGGACCTGGGCATCTGGTATGGCCAGGCCAAAGCTCTGGATGCTCTTGCCAAACTTTCTTATGTAGTTACTGCTGTGTTCCTTCTGTTCATACAGCCCTGGCTTCAGACAATAAGGGTGTTTGCATCACTGTTAGACTTATTATTACCTTCATTCTAAGGGGCTCTTCCTTTTGGATGGCATGCTTCATGTCATGTGTCAGATCTGTTCATACATGCCCCCATGTTTGTAGTATATGGAGCTGCGTTAGCTTGCAAGTGAGATGTGATCCATCCTGAAAACACAGCAACACCTGCAGCTCTCTCCACCAACTTCGCCTTCTCCCACACTCCTTGCTCAACTGGGTTTGCTGATTTCCAACACCTGGAAATTCACTCCTCTCTCTTCTTTATGCAACAGTACCTTCTTTGAATACCATGCAATCACTTTTACTGAGCCTGCCAGAATGTATTTCATTTTCATTTACTGTCCTCCAGGCCAGCTGGGCAACTTCATCGAAGAGCTGAACATATTACTGTCCTCCTTCCCTGAAGATGTCAGTCCGCTTCTGATCCTCAGTGACTTGAATGTCCGCCTTGACAAACCTCAAGCGGCACACCTTTTTACTCTTTTGGCCTCTTTTGACCTAAAGCATGTCTGCACTTCAGCGACTCACAAAGTAGGCAACCAGCTGGACCTCATCCTGAACCATAACTTTAACACTGACAACCTTCTTGTCACTCCGCTGCACATATCTGATCACTTCTTCATTCAATTAATGTTGTGTCTCCCTCCATGTCCACTAGTCTCTCCTCCTCCTGTTTCCTTCTGCCGCAACCTCCATTCCCTCTCACCCACTCACTTTTCCTCCCTGATCACTACCTCTCTCCCCCCTCCCAACCACTTCTCCTCACTTGATGTAGATGATGCCACTGACATTCTGTGCTCCACCCTAACCACCCGTCTCAACAGCATCTGCCCTCTCTCCTCCAGGCCTGCACATGCAACACCCTCCAACTCCTGGCTTTCTGAGTTTCTCCATAACCATCGGACCAGGCTCAGGGCAGCTGAGAGGAAATGGCGCAAATCCAGTGCTGATCTGACCAAGTATCAATCTCTCCTCTCCTCTTTCTCCTCACACATCTCTACTACCAAGGCCACTTACTACCAGGACAAGATCAACAGCACTTCAGACACCTGCAAACTGCTCACAATATTCACCACTCTCCTCTGCCCTCCTCCACCTCCACCCCCCACCTCTCTGAATACTGATGCCACTTTTTTCACTGGAAAGGTGGATGCCATCAGCAGTCCACACATTCACAGCCAGTCTCTGTCCACATGCAACACACTACTGTCCACATTCTCTGCTATCTCTGAGGCTGACGTCTCCAAATTTCAACTCTCTAACCAACCCACCACCTACCCCCTGGACCCAATCCCCTCCCATGTCCTACAGGCTGTATCTCCCACACTCTTACCTCCACTCACACATCACTCACCACTAGCATGTTCTCCACCGTGTTTAAGCAGGCTCGGGTAACCCCACTGCTCTAAAAGTCTACACTTAGCCCCTCCCAAATAGAAAACTACTGACCTGTTTCTAAAACCTTTGAAGGAGTTGTTTTTAGCCAGGTTTTTGCTTTCCTCTCCCAGAACGACCTGTTGGATACCAATCAATCAAAATTGTTAGACTAAGGGTTCTCTTGATAAAGATGCGCAAAAGGGCTGTATAATATACAACACATGTCGCTCTACTGTGCTAAAATGTATGCCTGCTTATGTATTAGCCTACAGGAAAAAAAAAAAGTTTTCATTTCCAACAACAGGCAACAAAGTTGTCCTATGTTTATTTTCAGCCAAGTATGGTGGTAACTATTAGAATATATATGGTATGTATTGCTGTTTTTACTATCTGTGGGGTAGCTCTCCACCTACAGTAAGTTCAAATTGTTTGTGTGTGTGTGGTGCTGCTGTCCATTGAGCATGCACCTTCACGTGGTAGGCACATGAACTGTAGGTCAAACTCCCCAAACAAACAAGCACACCATTGATTTAATTGCCCTATCACATACCAAGATCTAACTATTACTCCTCTCTGAACATTAATATAAAACAAAAAGGTGATATATTAACTGTGTAACCCTTATGCAATATTCATCATCAATATTTGGATACTTGAAATCTATATGAACTGAATAGTTAGTATCAAATGAAATAAGATGGAACAGCTCCATGCATTAATTGAATAAACAACTATTTGCTCATTACCAGTATGGTGTTGTTTACATTGTACAGCTTTTTGCACATCTTTGTCAGGGTATTCCAACAATTCTGGACCTGAATGTATAATCATGTTAACGGTACACTGAGTAACTTTTTTTATGACCCTTCAAATGTAAACACCAGACACTTGTCCATGGCACTTACTACTCAGCTTTGTAGTGGTTTGGGGGAATAGTACAGTAGGTATGCATATTTAAGGGGACCGCAAGGATGGTGTACTGGCGGGTGGTGTCTGACTGATAATGGTGGGCCGTCTGGGCCAAAAATGCCAGGGCCAATTTTTTGTCCCAGTCCAGCCCTGTCCAGGACTTTCTGCGCCGTTGTCCCCCGACAGTGGAATGAACTTCCACACTTCATCTGTTCTGCTGAATCCCTCTCTGTCTTCAAGAAACATCTGAAGACACAGCTCTTCTGCTCTCACCTGAAACACCACCCTCTAAAGGAACTTCTCGTGTCTCAAAACTGATTCCCATTAAACTATAAAATAAAATGATAAAAAAAGTAATCTAATCGTTTAACATAATCATTAGCTTTACCTGCTAGTTTGTACCTTGCCTGGCCAACCATTGAAACTTCGTCATGCAATGCTTCTAATATTGTTGACTCTGTATGGTTTTTCGCTTGTGTTGTACTCTACCTCACTTGTAAGTCACTTTGGATAAAAACATCTGCCAAATGAATAAATGTAAATGTAGATGTGAGATGTCCGCCAGTTCCCCGTTCAGTAAAAGAGTTGAATGGGGCTCTGGTGCCAACTGCATTCTTCATCTACCCATACACATCTAATATAACAGATTGCTGAATCACCATCCTATGAATATTTCTCTCACATTGGCTTCGTGCGTTTTCCACATTTGAAAAGCCTGAGGAGCAGCCTAGTGAGCAGGTGAGTAGTGTGTGAGTAGGAGTGACTCAGTCATGCCTGCTTTCTTATATGGCTTCTTCCATGGAACAACACTAAAAAGGACAGTAAAATTGGTACTGGACTATTTTAGTTTCATTCAACCGGGGTGTTTCCACCAGGAGGGTAAACACAGGTGTATGTGCAGGTGGGTTTTGGCCTTTTGGAACCTTCAAAATATTACAACACCTCATTTCAAGAATGGCCACTGGGAGCAGATCTTTAAATATCAGGAATCTGTCAAGCACAGAAAGCCTGCCATACAGTTATAATGGAACACTGTTCCAGGAAAAGCTTGAGTATGGAAATTGATGCAAATGGTAACTGCAGTGGCAAAGCTGACAGCTTTCAGATTTCTAGGAAGAAATGTCCGTCTATCTTCATTTCTAGGAAGAGGCTTTTTGATATATCTGAATGAATTTGACTGAACTGAGACTACAGTTCTGATGCATGTAGGTATGTAAGAGAAGCAGCATTACTGCCCCGTCAATAGCTTTCAGAAGTCATCTCCGTCATGCCTAATCATAATTGCACCTTTCTTGAGGCTCAAGACCTTGGTAATGACATTCTCGGCAAACTCCATCTGGGGCCTGCTGTTTCCCTGCTGTTTCAGATCTAATAAAAAAAAATCTAATTGGACAGAGGCACATGGGGGGGGGGGGATGTGGAAGGTGCTCCTTGGGGCTGTGGGATCATTCCAGCACGCGGCTACGATTCGCTCCCTGCAGCTCGTCAGTGATTTGAGGAAGAACAGAGAGGACAGGGCTCCACCTGCGCCTCACCGGCCCCTGCCCCCAGGTCACCTCGCGATTGTCATCTAATTACCTGGCTCACCCACCCCCTTCCTGCCAGCCTCCACATAACCCATATATGTTTGCTGGGTCTCATTCTGATGAGGCATTGGTGGGAATGGATCACAGTCAAGTTCAATTCCATGTCAATCCAGTCAGCTCAAAATGAACTGAAATTCAATTAACAAACCGAAAAATTTCCCATCGTTTTCCATGACGATTTCTCAAATAATAAATTCAATTTTTGTTCCGGAACTGAGTGAATTAATATAGAACTGAACCCAACCCCAAAAATAGGTGATGTTATGATACTTGGACGTGGGTATGGCAACACACCTGTGTAGTGTAAACCAATCACCATTTAGAACACTGCCTCGGCTTTACAGGAAACCACACCCAGAAGTGGTGATGGTACAGGCACACCTTGCCCTTGTTGTCCCCTGGCTGTCCTCTTGCAGTTTTCCTTCTCTGAAAGTCTCTCAACCTAAGCAGGCAAATTGCATTGATGTGAGAAATGCACAGAAGTTTTCTTCAGCAATGCACCGAGCAGGCTTAGTTTAGACCCCCAGCCGACCCCCAGAGACCCCCAGCCGACCTCTTTAACTTCCCTCGTCATTTCCCTCATCCCACTTCATTTCCTCTCTCTTTCCTTATCCTGAAGCAATAACGCAGTATGCACTGGACAACAGAGCATTATTACAATTATTGTGTGTTATTACAATGGATATCCATGGTTACTGTGCCTTCTGAAGTACAGCTTGAAGGAAAAAAGAGGAATGCAGAAATTCTTCATTAATCAACTGGTTAAACTTACAAGTTTGCAGGGGGTGCCTTGAATGGGTCTCTGTACCACCTTTCAACCCAAGCATTTCAGTCTTTCCACCTCCATGCTGAAAAAGTGTGTTAAATGATGGACTGACAACGCTAATGGAATACAATCTGTACAGTTATACGATGTAATGCACAGGTCCATGCTTCGGCCTCTTTATCCAATACCTGAGGTTGTCAGTCTGTGATTATGAATGGGATGTAAGATGAGAGACATATATGTAGGATTAGGGGTGGGTGTCCAGGCTATCCATCTCTTCAGAACAGCCAAAGTCTCACAGGGGCTCTGTTACACTGGAGTTACTCCTCTATTCACAAACACCAAAAAAGAGGTTTCCCAAAACTGCCACCAAATTTGGAATGATTTTCTGTATGCTTACTTCATTTTTACGGTGAGCAAATGCTGTACAACACACAGCCATATTTTTTGCCTTTCAAACTGTGTGAAAGTGAATTCCCATACAGTTCAATACAACAGGAGGTACTCCAGAATTCTGGAACATTTTATTCCCAAATTCTGTGTAACTGCTTAAAGTGAAGTGTTATCATCATTAGCAAGCAGAAGTGTAACTGAAGCGGTGGGAAAATATATAAATAATGAAATAGATACCTCAGTTCCAGATCTCTGATCTTCTCTCGGAGAGGAGCAACTGCCTGCAAGAGAGGTGAGAAATAACCCAAGCATATAGTCACAGCCATTCAGTCCTCTAGTTTACTTGGCTGGGTGTTTCACTCCCTGGCTTATTCAGAATCATAAAACAGATAGTTTCTGACCTCACAATCTCATTGATCAATTAATCCCAATTCACAACTATCATCCACTGAGATACAAAGTAAGGGTGCTGGTGTAGTTAACTAGTATCACCTGAAACAGAGCACCGCTTCTACATATTTACAAATATAAGCAGATTACCTTACTTATTGTAGTTAGCATTCACTATAATACAGAACGTGTTGCTTTTTATTCACAGAATCAACATTTGGAAATTACTTATAGGCTTCATGGATCTACTGACTGTTATTGTCAAACTTGCTTTCACTTTATGGCGGCTTATAGACTAACAAATCATTTTGTGTAGCATGATGTTTGCTGGGGCCATGGATGCACGACTATGATTCTGCATCTCTGCCGTTTCCCAGAGATGAAAAAGTCACTTGTTCTGGGTCTGCCTATGTGTCCCTGTTAGCTAGCAACTAAAGTTACTGCTTCAGTGTTCTATCAATATTAAGGCTATCTCATTTGTGAAGAAGCAGGGACACATCCCAGCAAGTGCACTCTGTCACAGGATTACAATCAGAATCAGAACCAGAATCAGAATTTTATTCACCAAATACAGATGTGCAAGGCATTTCTCTTGGTGCAGGTGTCAACATTGAAAACATAAATGCAGACAGAATTATACAATACAATTAAAGAAACGGTGCAATGCCTTTGGTTATGTACATTTGTGCAATAACAGTTCCATTGTGGGATCTGTGGGATGGACAATTAAAGTGCAGGTGTACAACTAGACGGGGTGGATATGGGAAGGGTCTTTATTTGAGAGGATTACAGACTGGGGAAAGAAGCTGTTCAGGTGATGTGTAGTCCTAGTCTTTATGGATCTCACTCTTACTCTGCATTTAGAGGGAAGCATCTGGAGAGAGTGGCCAGGATGTGAGGGATCAGCCATGGTTTTCCCCACCATCTTCCTCATCCTGGACGAGTACAGGAGCAGCCTGGTCTGTGAGGGGGGTGAGCTGACGGCCAATAATCTTCTCTGCACATCACACAATATGCTGTAGTTTCTGCTTAGAGTGTGAAGATGCAGATCTGAACCAGATGGAAATGGAGGATGTCATCATTGATTCAATAATGGCTGTATAGAACTGGACCAGTAGCTCTTGTGACAGCTTGTATTTTTTGAGCTGTCGCAGGAAGTACACTGTTGTGCTTTTTTGATTATTGTGAACATGTTGGATGAGGGAGCCAAGGAATTTATAGGACTTCACTCTGCTGACCATGGTGCTGTGTATTGCCAAAGATGGGTGTGGGTAGGCTTCTTCCTGAAGCCAATGATCATCTCCATGGTTTTTTGTGTGTTCAGCTCCAGGTTGTTAGCTTCACACCATCTCCATTTGAGATGAAGCCAATCAGAGTAGTGTCATGAGCAAACTTAAGAAGTTTGACAGATTCACTGTTAGAAGTGCAATCATTGGTGTAGAGTGAGTAGAGCAGTGGGGACAGCACACATCCTTGAGGAGTGCCAGTACTGAGGAAGAGGGGGTCTGAAATGTAGTTACCCACCTTGACATATTGTTTCCTATTGGCTAGGAAGTCCTGTATCCAGTGGCAGACAGGGGAGGGCACGTTAAGCTGTTTTAGTTTTACCAGTAGTAGGTCAGGGATTACAGTGTTGAAAGCAGAACTGAAGTCTACAAAAAGGGTGTGGGCATAAGTGTGAGGGCTAGACACCATGCAAATGTGGCTGCCATTAAATGTCAGTGTAAATTGGTTTGTATAAGAATGAAAAGTCACCTAGGTAGTTACGTTAGCTAGCTGTGCCACTAGGTAGCTGCTGTTGACAAAGTAGGAGGTATTCCATGTTTACCCAGCAACAGCACTGCCTGTGAATCAACAGCTTAACTAGCTCACTAGCTTGCAACTTTGGTAGCCTACAGTTGACATATCCAGTCTCAATGAAAAGTTCAGAATAGAACAGAAATGGCTAACTGATAATGTAGCAGACTAATTTCCTTGGCGCACTGAATATATTTTATTTAATCGCTAAAGCTTATAGTGAATTCTTTCTCCCTTCTTATACAATATTTAAGTATTTGATGATCATTTAAAATTAGCATATGAACCTGTTTCATAAAAGCAATAGTACAAGAATTATTAAATAACTGCTGTATTAAAATAATAATTGCAATAAAAAGATTTGAAACAACACACAAGGCATATTTCATCTCAAAATAAAAGAGGTTCTTTACTCACTCTTTAGACATTACCAGCTAAACAAATTTGTCATACTTAAGTCTACTCTTCAAGTTTACTAATAACACCACCAGTAGCTTCTTTGCCGCACTCGACCATGTCTCCAGCTGCCTCTTTTTAAATTGACTCCTAAAATGTACTCTTTTAGAGAACTTATAATACGCCAAGGGGTTGAGTCCCAGGCCTATTTCAGGTGAAAGGTTCATCAACTCCCAAAATGTCTGCTGAGTTCAGAGCAGGAGCGAGTGGGAGAGAGAGGTTGGTATTTCTATGGCACAGATGAATCAATAATGCCCTCTGTTTCAGAATCCATATCTGTGCAGCAATCCATTCTAACACAACTGATCTTGTGGTGGAGCAAAACACAAAAACCTACACTGCACAGAAACAAGCACACCATGGTAACTTTTTGGCCCAGACTCTGGAATAGTTCTTCATTGTCCTTATATCCTTTTGTCATACAAGTACTAGGTCAAAATACATTAAAACAGTACTGGTACTGGCAAGAAAAAGTATGTGAACCCATTGGAATTACGTAGTTTTCTGCATTAATTGGTCATAAAATGTGATCTGATCTACACCTAAATCCCAAGTATAGACAAACACAATGTGCTTAACCTAATACCACACAAACAATTATAATATTTCATGTCTTTATTGAACACATCCATTAAACATTCACAGTGCTGGTGGAAAAAGTAAGCGAACCCTTGGATTTAATAACTGGTCGAACCTCCTTTGACAGCAATAACCTCAAACAAGTGCTTTCGGTAGCTGCTGAGCAGACCTGCATAACCCTCAGGAGAAATTTTGGACCATTCTTCTTCACAGAACTGCTTCAGCTCAGCCATTTTCTTAGGATGTCTGGTGTGAACGGCTCTCTTGAGGTCATTCCATAGCATTTCTATTGGATTCAGGTCTGGGCTCTAACTGGGCCACTCCAAAAGGCGTATTTTCTTTTTTTGAAACCATTCTGTAGGAGATTTAGTTAGATATTTAGGGTAATTGTCCTGCTGCATCACCCAACTTCTACTGAGCTTCAGCTGGTGGACAGCCACCCTGACATTATCCTGTAGGATATCTTGATAAACTTGGGAATTCATTTTCCCCTCGATGATGGCAAGCTGTCCAGGCTCCGAGGCAGCAAAGCAGCCCCAAATCATGATGCTCCCTCCACTGTACTTCACCGTTGGGGTGATGTTTTCATGTTGGTAAGCGGTGCCTTTTTTACGCCATACGTAGCGCTGCGTGTTCTTTCCGAACTATTCAACCTTTGTTTCATCATTCCACAAAACATTTTCCCAGTACTGTTGTGGAGTGTCAAGGTGCTTTTTGCCAAACTTCAGGCGTGCAGTGATGTTTTTTTTGAAAAGCAGTGGCTTCCTCCGTGGTGTCCTGCCATGGACACCATACCAGTTCAATGTTTTGCATATGATAGACTCTTGAACAGAGATCTTAACCAGTTCCAATGATTCCTTCAAGCCTTTAGCTGTTACTCTAGGGTTCTTTTTTTTACCTCATTGAGCATTCTGCATTGTGCCTTTGGAGTCAACTAGGGAGAGTAGCCACAGTACTAAATCGTCTCCATTGGACAATGTGTCTAACTGTGGACTGGTGAATACCTAGTCTTTGAGTCTTTGAGACTTTGTAACCCCTTCCAGTTTTATGCAAATCAACAATTCTTGATTGTAGGTCTTCGGAGATCTCTTTTTTGCAAGGCATGGTTCACATCAGCAGATACTTCTTGTGAATAGCAAACTCAAAAAGTTTGAGTGTTTTTTATAAGTCAAAGTAGCTTTACACCTCGCTCCAATCTCGTATCATTGATTGGACTCCAGGTTTGCTAACTCCTGACTCCAATTAGCTTTTGTTGGAGTCATTAGCCTAAGGGTTCACTTACTTTTTCCACCAGCACTGTGAAAGTTTAATGGATGTGTTCAATAATGACATGAAAGGTTATGATTGTTTGTGTGGTATTAGGTTAAGCACATTTTGTTTGTCTATACTTGTGACTTAGATGATGATCAGATCACATTTCATGACAAATTAATGCAGAAAACTAGGTAATTCCAAAGAGTTCACATACTTTTTCTTGCCATTGTATCTACTGGTACTAAATGAAAGGAACATGAATAGTAACACATTGAATCTTGAATTGAAGTAGCTTCATATATTGTGCCGAATTAATTTACAGCATTCCCATTACAAAGAATGCTTTTTTGTTGCATTTTTACAACCCTAATTACGAACATGACCACTAACATGTTTGTAGTACATTGCAATTAGCAACAAGTGGATGGTTCATGGCTTTAAAGTAATTCCAGCCTTGCTGCATGAATGCTTATCTTCAGGGCCAATCTTCAGGGCCAAGGCCACTGGCCAAGGAATTAACTCTTTCACATCTCACATTCAAAACACTAGGCAGAGAAACACAGCTAATTTAAAATGAGGTGTTACAGTACTGGATGTGAAAAAGGATGTGAAAAAGCAATCACTGATACTGATTGAATGTTACAATTGACCTCATATGACCAGTGTTGCCAATTAATTTTCAGGGGAAGTTGCTACAGGCAGGTTGATTTGTTGCTAAAAGTTGCCAAATGATGTTGTGACATCACTGCGTGATGATGTCATTACGTGATGATGTAAAACTGCGTCATTACGTAGAATACATAATAACGTTACTCAAATTGACTGGCCATCTCGGCGAAAAATATGATTTGAAATTTGTTAGTTTAGATTTGTTTGTTTATTATCACATATTTTTATTTGTAAAAGTAATATAAATACATTTTTTTATGATCAGATATTTTTATTTTTAAACACAACACATTGAATTATTGAAAAATTACATTTTATTTATTTTCTTATTAACTAGTAAAACTACACATTCTGAACAATTATAGTTTTAAGCAGTAGTTAGTTAACATGCTACCTAACTGATCAACAATTATAGGTACAAGCTAATAACAAGGTATATCATATATGCTATCTTATTGAACAATTGCAGGTAGCAACTTAACTCAAATATGATGTGTGCTCTAGGCACCTCTCTCCAGCTCTCTTCAGGCTGTTGTGCTGCTTGGCTGGCTAGCTGCTCAATGGTTTCCTCCAGATATTGGCACTGTTCTCACTCACGCTGCAGTGCACACTGCCACCATCAGCTGTGTGTCTCTGCCAGTTCCAGAAAGTCCACTCCTTGCATACGTAAATATGATGAATCATAGATTGGCAAGGAAATCCTCTTCATCTTCACTGTCCAACTGCATTGTCACTGAGCTGGAACCAGGAGAAGCGAATGCAGTGGCCTTAAAGCTGTAGGCTGCTGTGGCACAAAACTGCTGCTGCAGAACTTGGTAGTTTATGCTGGTAACAGGTATCACCAGCCAGCTTCAGTCCATACCACAGGAGGAGTATGGAGTTGAGAGTGTGCAGTGACATTCTATTTCTTAACTTTGACTTGACCGCACTCATTTGGCTGAACAACCATTCAACCTCCGCATTTGAGTGTGGCAAGGAGAGGGCAGCGAGTGCAGCTTTGCACAGTTCTTCAAATGGATTTGATCCAGAAGAGTCTGTGTAGTTATTCACTTCACTCCAAAACTCCACTGTATTTTCAGTTGAGTCCCACCTAAACAGAGGGATGTTTCTCCATTGGGAAACAATTTTTTATCAATTGTTTGGGGCTGGTACCCCAGTAGCTCAGCTACTTTAATAATTTCAGTGGTGCCTTCATTGTGCTTTAGCATTTCCTTAACACTGAACAAGGCCATGTTTTCCAAGGCCTCTAGGTTGTCTGGGAGCCTTGCTTGCAGCTCCTTGCTTAAAGCAACAATATAGTTGATGCACTGTCTCTGAATGACCTTTTTGGGACACCGTGCTCTCGAAAAATTACCCGATGAACTGAGATGTCCATCAATGGCATCCTTCAGGACATCAATTTTTGCCAAAGGGTTGACTACTCTACTGCAAATTGATGTTAAAAAGTGTACCAGACTGTCCATAAGCTTGACAGGATCTGTTTACTCTCCCTAAAATGACTTCACTGCAACTTGTACGTTGGACAGGATTTATTTCAAGAATGTCAGGTAGACATATTTGGTCTTGTCCATGTACATGGCGTGGAGCACATCCGCCATGTAGCAATGCTCACTGGCCTTGGTCAACTCAAAGTGGAGTTTCAGTTCTTCCCACTGGCTCAATATACAAGTAACTGCAGGCTCAATCAATAGCCAACGTGTGGCACACACTTTGGTGATCTGCAGGGGTTTCTGGCGACAATTAATGGTGGCATATACTGCTTTGTACGCCTCCCGCCATTTTGGGGAAATCGAAAACCAGTTGTAGGTTTCCCTGATTAAGTACTCAACACTCCTAAGGATGGTTTCTTTGGATGCTGCACTGACAGCCAATTGTAAAGCATGGCACACACAGCGGATGAGTACCAAATTGGGCAATGCACATTCTTCCTTTAAAATCTTGTGCACCATGTTGTGCAGCCCAGTCATCACGAATGCATTATCAGTGCCAATACCCTGAAGATTCTCTTTAAGGTTACACTTCTCAAGAAACTAAACTACCATCTTTACTACTGATCTGGCATTGCCCCCCTCCAAGTCAACCAGCCCAAGAAATGTGGACACAACTGTTCTTTTTATAGCACTGAAATACCGAATCAACACGCCCAGGTATTTCAAGACAATGACATCAGTGGACTCATCCAAAAGGAGACTGAACTTCTCATCCCCCACATCTGATGTTACCCTTTTGAGAAAATAAGGAGCCAGTACTCCCCTAATCATTTCTGTGCGGTGTGGTGCATTTGGAAGTTTGTTGCTGCCACAGAATCTGAAAAGACAGCTTTGCAAGCCATACCTAAATGGTCGCATGCTAGCAATAAACAATACTCCGCAATGGCCATTGCCACAGTAGCTTCTGCGCTTTTGCAGTTATCCACTTTCTTATCCAACTGTGGTAATGTAAACTGCATTGCGGGGTTGTAGGGTTTTGATTTATTTGTATGCTTTGCTGTAGCACAATTTTTTGATGTCATACATTTTTTGCAAGCATATCTGATTTGCAGTACGCACAGTATGCCCAACAATCATCCCCAATTACTGACTTCAGCCACCCTTTAAATTCAGGTACAGGCTTCCACTCTTTTCTGTACAATTTTGATTGAGACATGTTGATTGATGTTGTAAGTTCTGTTCAAGATCAAACATTTGTGACCAACTATATCCATTGGGCTTTAACTGTAGTTGTTGAACTATTTAAACGTATCAAGTAAGTTTAGCAAACAAACCACCAGAGAAATACATATGTGTCTTTAAATCAAATGTTGAAAACCCTTTTCAAGACTAGCTTAATTTTTGTCTGCAGTGAGTGTGCTACCATGTAGTAATGTTACTGAAGGCTTAGCCCTTTTCAGATTGTTAATGCTGCTTTGTGGAGGAAATTCTAAATTCATCTTTTTTAACCAAACAATTGTACTCTGAACTGAATGTGTTTAAATGATTTTACCAAAAACATTAAGTTTTTCTCTTTGAACGCATGCTACTGCTGCTGCAGTCACCCAACAATGATTGCTGCTGCTGCCTGTGCCTGGCTATTGAGCTGAGCCGTCACTACTGCTAACGTCACTCACAATGCACTTTTGCAGCCAGGCAGTCAGACCGTGTGTTGTGACTGAGTGTGTGACAGAAAAAATTGGTTTTGTGTCATTTAGAGGGAAAATGTGTGCATTTTAGTATTTGAGTTGCTAAAAGTTCCAAATAAATTTTAAAAGTAGCTAAATTTGTTGCTAGGTGCTTTTTGAAAAAAAAAGTTGCTAAATCTAGCAACAAAATTGGTAAGTTGGCATCACTACATATGAAACAACAGTCTCAAAGCAATGAAATACTCAGTCAGTTGATTATTTCACCTGTGTGGTCTTCTCATTGCAAGGAAAAAAGACTAAACCTTTACTAAGCTTCTACAGTATTCCAGTATCATAAAACCAAAGCAAAAGTGTGTCCTGTGCAACCATTAAAACATGTAGAGAAACACTTAAGAGCTAAAGGTACATTTCTAGCTATGAGTATTTCCATTACCAGCTTTTCAGTTACACTACAAATACAAAGTACAGCACCCAGTACAAAAAAGTGATTGCACTTCAAGCCTCCAGTCAGCTACAGTTAATCGTGATGCAACATTTAACAACACTGTAGCTGAGCTGAAATAGCCACTCACTGTTCCAGTTTCCTCATGTTTATAATACTGTCTGTTCAACAACATGCATATCTCAAGGATAGCAGCTTTCAAATGACTTAAAAACAGTATAAATTCTGTTTATAATTCACTTCAAAAAATAATGTGACTGTTTGGGTACATTTCCCTCCCTATTTCCACTTTCATCAAATATCAAAATGTCACATTTCCTCAACATTTAAAAAGCATCATAGAAATTAGCTGTCAAATGTGAATAGAGACTGTGAACTTTAAACTTATGAGAGTAGCAGAGAGGTGGGCTTCAGGTGCACTTCTGTCCCTGATTAGCAGCCAATTCGATTTGGACACCAGGTAACAATAATTTCTGTAATACTGCTGACTTTTAATATGCCTGCCTGCTTGTGCATGTAGCATATTTATGTTTCCAATCTCAAACAAATATATATGCAAAGCAGTCCACAATCCATGTACCTGGCGAGACACTAAGTGCCATGCAGCAACATGAGCATCTAATGTTGTGCTCTGAATGCAGGATGAATTACACCTTTGGAAAGCCATGCCCAGATCAACTGTAACATTGTTTCCTGTTTTTGCCATTCAGCCCTTCTGGTTATGGGTCCTAGAAACACTTCAAACATGGACCTTAGTGTATCAAGGTGTATGTTCAGTAAACATGCTTTATGGCCATTGGCCAGTAAGGTTACGTCATGTCAATCAGGTGATTAAGGGGGACCATTGCATGTAAACTGGATTAATGTTTTTCATAAGTAGGGATGTGTTTGGTTTGATGCTTAACACTTCTCAAGTAGGCCAAAAACACTAAAGCTCAGCAAGGTCTTGCATGTTCAATTCATGTTGCAAGTGAATTTTATTTTCTTTTATCCTGCAATTTCAAATCCTTGTCTGACCATCTCACATTCAATTCTTCTGTAGGTTTGTTTGACAACATAATTTTACCTGTCCTCAAGTCTACTGTACTTAAGCAGAAAAGGATGAAAAGAAAATCCAAGCAGCAAGACCAACAGCCAAAAAGCAAAGAGGATCTGGAGAAGTAGGACTCTGTTAAAATGCCTGTACTGGCATTTGTGAGTTTTGCTCTTGTTGCCCTTTTGTTCCCCTTGGTTACAGGTTGAAGGTATCCTTGGAGGATAGGAGATACATTTGTTAGCTTATGTGCACAGGTGACAAATGCTGCAAGGAATTTGAGGGCCTGGTGGGGGTTGGGGTGGGATTACAGCAAAACAGGAGCAGTGCTTTTTCACCAACCTCATCTATCTTTTGCTCAATCTTCAACTCTCCATGTTCCTGTATGCACCTGAGGGGTGGAAGGGAAGGGGAAAGGAAAATTTTTGAAGAAAAAACTGGACTATCAAGAACAGTGTGCACGTCAGTAAAATGGTCTAGCACAGTCTTGGCTAATACAACAGTTGGACGCTAATTGGACTTAATCACTTTAGCCTAGAATCAAATCTAAAGCCCAAATGATTAATGAGCAGAGGGGCTTTAGTTCCTTTAGATTATTTCATTTTCAAAAGCCCTATCTTCCCACATTATAATCACTGATAAAGCATTACCCTGACAGTAATACATGTATCAGGTTCCATCAGACCAACTGCTTCATTCTTAAAAAGAAATACAGCACTATTAGTATTATATACTATATGGACAAAAGTATTCGGACGCCTGACCATTACCTTGTAATGACATTGTATTCAAATACATATACTTTAATATGGAGTTGGTCCCCCTTTTGCAGCTATAACAGCTTCCACTCTTCTTGGAAGGCTTTCCACAAGATATTGGAGTGTTTCTGTGGGAATTTGTGCCCATACATTCTGTAGAGCATTTATGAGGTCAGGCACTGATGTTGGACGAGAAGGCCTGGCTCGCAATCTCCGTTCCAGTTCATCCCAAAGGTGCTCAATGGGGTCGAGGTCAGGGCTCTGTGCGGGCCAGTCAAGTTCTTCCACACCAAACTCATCAAACCATGTCTTTATAGTCCTTGCTTTGTGCACTGGGGCACAGTCATGTTGGAATAGAAAAGGGCCTTCCCCAAACTGTTGCCACAAAGTTGGAAGCATAGCATTGTCCAAACTGTCTTGGTATGTTGAAGCATTCAGATTGCCCTTCACTGGAGAGAACAGGCCTAGCCCAAACCCTGAAAAACAGCCCCATACGATTATCCCTCCTCCACCAAACTTCACAGTTGGCACAATGCAGTCAGGCAGGTAACGTTCTCCCGGCATCCCCCAAACCCAGACTCGCCCATCTGACTTCCAAACAGAGATTCGTCACTCCACAGAACACTTTTCCACTACTCCACAGTCCAGTGTCGGTGTGCTTTACACCACTCCATCCGACGCTTGGCATTGGACTTGGTGATGTGAGGCTTGCATGCAGCTGCTCGGCCATGGAAACCCATTCCATGAAGCTCCCGCCGCACAGTTTTTGTGCTTACATTGATGCCAGTGGAAGTTCGGAACTCTTCAGCTAAGGAATCAGCAGAGCGTTGGCCACTTTTACACACCATGCACCTTAGCAGTCGTTGACCCCGCTATGTGATTTTATGTGGTCTTCTGCTTCGTGGCTGAGTTGCTGTTGTTCCTAAACGCTTCCACTTTCTAATAATATCACTTACAGTTGACCGTGGAATATCCAGCAGGGATGAAATTTCACAAATTGTCTTATTGCAAAGGTGGCATCCTATCACAGTACCACGCTTGAAGTCACTGAGCTCTTCAGAACGACCCATTTTGTATCACAAATGTTTGCAAATGGAGACTGCATGGCTAGGTGCTTGATTGTATACACCTGTGGCAACGGGTCTGATTGAAACACCTGAATTCAATAATTAATAGGTGTGGCCAAATACTTCTGTCCCTATAGTGCACTGATTCTCAATCCTGCTCCTAGGGCCCTGCACGTTTTCCATCTTTCCCTGCTCTACCTACCTGACTGAACTCATCAGTGGCACTTTTGATTAGCTGAGCACACCTGATTTAATCAAGAGCATGTCAGTCATTTCAATCGGGTGTGTTTGGAGCAAAGACAGATAGAAGATATGCAGGACAGGGGGGCTCCAGGAGTAGGATTGAGAAACACTGAATAGTGTATATGCGAACGGACGTTGTCCAAATGGACGTTAAGCGGCACATGACTGTACAAGCATTTGGCCTTTTCTTTAGTGATTTTCACAATTTGTTTCCAGTGACTCTGCATTTGTAAATCTGTGTTTCCTTTAGAGCTTTGTAAACATCTCTCCAAATATGGAAAGCTGCTATAGTATTTCATATCTCATTCCTATCAAATCGATATCGAATCGGAATTGAATCGAATCGGATTGAATTGAATCATTACCTTGTGAATTGGAATCGAATTGAATTGGGGCATCTGTGCCAATACCCAGCCCTAACACTGAGTGTGTGTGTGTGTGTGTGTGTGTGTGTGTTTAAATTAGCATTGCCTACACTCCACACAACATATCCATTTCAACCAGTTAGCTTCCCTCACACAATGCATTAGGGGCACCATGGCACAGAATCCAGTGGGGCATCTCGGATGTGATTACACTTCAGAACCCCTGTGTCAGGGCTCCGCCCCCTTAGCCGCGGTGTTCTCGTTTGCTTCCCCTGTGTTTTAGCCCCGCCCCGCTGCCTGTCTGCTCACCTGTATTCCATCACCTCGTCATCCCTGCCCTATATCTCCTCTGCGTGTCCCTGTCTGTTTGCTTGTTCGTTGCAGTGAGTTTTTTCCTGTCTCGTCCCCGCTCTTGCTAACCTGACGTTTTTTGACTACTGTTCTCGGATTCCTGCCTGATTCTCGACTTCGCCCTTCGCCTGCCGTTTTGGTTTCGTCTGCCTGATTCTTGATCACCTGGTTACCGACTCTGCCTGCCCCGACTCCTGATCCTGGATCTGCCCCCGGACTGCCTTCCCGTGTCTCTGAACCCTGCCTGCCCCTGGATTACGAACTGCCTGACGATTTGCAATAAACGCTTGATTTCGCTTACCCGGTGGTCCGCGCTTGTGTCCCGATCCCCGCCCATGACAGAACGAACAAGCCAGTATGGACCCAGCGGACCTACCGCAGCTGAGGACGGCCCTGGAGCTCCAGGGAGCGCTGCTGGGGGGACACCAGAACCAACTGGATTCCATCAGCCGGTCCCTGGAGGGTTTCGCTACCAGCCTCGCCGAGGTCTCGGCGCGGCTGCAACAATTGCAGCTCAACCAGGAAAGCCAACCCTTTCAGCCAGCAGCTGCCTACCCACCGGCTCCGCCGGCGGCTGCCTATCCACCGGCTCCGCCAGCCCCTCCCGGCCGGGAGCCTCGGCTGCCGCCCCCCGAGTCATACGCAGGGGATCCAGGAACCTGCCGCTCGTTCCTTTCCCAGTGTTCCCTGGTATTCGAGCTGCAACCCTCCACGTTCCCCACAGACCGGGCAAGGATCGCCTACGTCATCACCTTGCTGACAGGCCGCGCGAGGGAGTGGGGTACCGCGGTCTGGGACGCCGGCGCTCCCTTCTGCCACTCGTATGCCGGTTTCGCCGACGAGATGAGAAGGGTGTTTGACCGTTCCAGGCAGGGCCGCGAGGCAGCGAGAGAGATGCTGCAGGCTCGCCAGGGGCGTCGGTCGGTGTCAGATTTCGCGATCGACTTCCGCACCCTGGCCGCCACCAGCGGATGGAACGCGGAGGCCCAGTTCGACGCCTTCCTCCACGGTCTCGCGGAGCCCATTAAGGACGAGCTGGCCACTCGAGAGCTGCCTGCCAGCTTCGAGGCCCTGGTGGACCTGGCTATCCGAGTGGACCAGCGCCTCTCGCAAAGACGCAGGGAGAGAGCATCCAGCAGCCTGCCCGGTCTCGTCCGTGAGCAGCCCCTCCCGATGGCGGCCAGGGGTCCTGCACCACCATCCCCGGGAACCACCGAGCCCATGCAGGTCGACCGCACCCGCCTGTCTCCCGCGGAGCGCCAACGGAGGCTCAGCACCCAGTCCTGCCTATACTGCGGGCAGTCCGGCCACTTTGTGGCGAACTGCCCGGCCAAGGGCCAGCGGTCCCCCGCAGCAGGGGGATTACAAGTGAGTGTAACCCCGCTGCGTCACTTTCCTCAGACCCGTCCCCTGTTCTCTGCCACCCTGCTCGTCGAAGGTCAGAGCCACGCCGTGTCCGTCCTGATTGACTCCGGGGCAGATGGCAGCTTTATCGACGCCGACTTGGCAGCCCGTCTGCGCCTGCCCCGCGTCCCCCTGCGCTCGCCGTTGGAGGCCCACGCGATCACCGGGGCTCCCCTGGTTCGCGTGACCCACGCCACTCCCCCGGTGAACTTCCTCGTTTCGGGCAACCACCGCGAGGAGATCGTCCTCAACGTTATCCGTTCCCCGCAGGCCGCCGTGGTCTTGGGCCACCCCTGGTTAGCTCGCCACAACCCCCACATCGACTGGGAGGGCAACCGGATCCTGGGCTGGAGCCCCTTTTGCCACTCCCACTGCCTTCGGGCAGCCGTCACCCCTGGATCGCCGATCGCTGCCACCACCGAGGACTTCCCGGACCTGTCGGCCCTGCCGCCCGAGTACATGGACCTGAAACCGGTGTTTAGCAAGTCCCGCGCAACATCGCTGCCTCCTCACCGCCCGTATGATTGCGCCATCGACCTGCTGCCCGGTTCGTCCCCCCCTCGGGGGCGACTGTTTTCTTTGTCGCCACCAGAGACCGAGTCCATGAACAAATACATCCGGGAGTCTCTCGCGGCCGGTCTCATTCGCCCCTCCTCCTCTCCTGCAGGAGCCGGATTCTTCTTCGTAGGGAAGAAGGACGGCTCCCTCCGTCCCTGCATTGATTACCGGGGTCTCAACGCCATTACCATCAAGAACCGCTACCCCCTGCCTCTTCTGTCGTCCGCCTTCGAGTCGCTGCAGGGCGCTACCGTCTTCACGCGACTCGATCTCCGTAATGCCTACCACCTGGTCAGGATCCGCGAGGGGGACGAGTGGAAGACGGCGTTCAACACCCCCTCGGGGCACTATGAATATCTGGTCATGCCATTCGGTCTGACGAATTCCCCGGCCGTGTTCCAGTCTCTGGTGAACGACGTCCTCTGTGACATGCTCAACCAGTTCGTATTCGTGTACCTCGACGACATCCTGATCTTCTCTCGCTCCCTGCCCGAGCATGTACAGCACGTCCGCCGCGTCCTGCAGCGCCTGCTCGAAAACCACCTGTACGTGAAAGCGGAGAAGTGTGCCTTCCATCAGCACACTACTTCCTTCCTGGGCTTCGTGATCACGGCAGGTAGCATCCGTATAGACCGGCAGAAGGTCCGCGCAGTGGAGGAGTGGCCGCGCCCCACCTCCCGCAGGGAGCTGCAGCGATTCCTAGGGTTCGCGAATTTCTACCGTCGCTTTATACGCAACTACGGCACGGTAGCGGCTCCCCTCACCGCCCTGACGTCGGTCAACAAGGCGTTCACCTGGCCTTCGGCTGCCGAGGAGGCTTTCCGCAACCTGAAGGCTCGGTTCACCTCGGCGCCCGTCCTTACCCAGCCCGATCCCGCTCGTCAGTACGTGGTGGAGGTGGATGCTTCGGATGTGGGAGTGGGGGCGGTCCTGTCTCAGCGCTCGTCCGCCGACAACAAGCTCCACCCCTGCGCCTACTTCTCTCACCGCCTTACGCCCACCGAGCGCAACTATGACATCGGCGACCGGGAACTGCTAGCCATCAAGCTGGCGCTCGAGGAGTGGAGGCACTGGCTGGAGGGGGCGAGTGCTCCGTTTTTGGTTTGGACTGATCACAAGAATCTCGAGTACGTCCGATCAGCTAAACGCCTCAACCCCCGACAAGCCCGCTGGTCCCTTTTTTTTTCCCGTTTTGATTTCACCCTGTCCTATCGACCCGGCTCTAAGAACGGTAAACCTGACGCCCTCTCGCGCCAGCACGCCCCTGCCGGGGACTCCCAGGAACCCAGCACAATCCTGCCAGCCCGATGCGTTGTCGCAGCAGCACTGTGGGACGTCGAAGCCGCCGTCCGCACCGCCCTCCAGAACGAACCGGGTCCCAGCTCCTGTCCCCCTAACCGCCTCTTTGTTCCCCAGCCTGTCCGTTCTCAGGTCCTGCAGTGGGGGCATTCATCCAGGCTCGCTGGCCACCCTGGAGCCCGGCGCACAGCGGCGTTCATTAGCCAGCGGTTTTGGTGGCCCACTTTGGCGGAGGATATCCGGAGCTTCACCGCCGCCTGCTCCGTCTGCGCCCAGAGCAAGACCTCCACCCGACCCCCCGCCGGTCTGCTACAACCCCTGTCTGTCCCCAGACGACCCTGGTCCCATATCGCCCTGGACTTCGTTACTGGCCTGCCACCATCTGACGGTAACACCGCCATCCTCACCGTCGTAGATCGGTTCTCCAAAGCCGTGCACTTCGTCCCCTTACCCAAACTGCCATCCGCCAGGGAGACCGCTCGGCTGCTCATTAACCATGTATTCCGACTGCACGGCCTGCCCTCCGATGTGGTGTCCGACCGAGGGCCCCAGTTTACGTCGAACTTTTGGAGGGCATTTTGCAAATTACTGGGGGCCACCGTCAGTCTGTCCTCTGGTTTTCACCCCCAATCCAACGGCCAGACCGAGCGGGCCAATCAGCAGCTAGAGACGGTGCTACGGTGCCTGACATCTCGGGAGCCGTCTGCGTGGAGCCAGCACCTCCCCTGGGTCGAGTACGCCGTCAACTCCCTTCCCTCTGCTTCCACGGGGCTGTCGCCCTTCCAGTGCTGTGTAGGCTATCAACCTCCCCTATTCCCGGCCCAGGAGGAGGAGGTGGGGGTCCCCTTGGCAACGGCGTTTGTGCAGCGCTGCCATCGCACCTGGAGACGCGCGCGCACCACCCTGCTCCGCTCCTCGGCTCGGGCTAAGCGGTTTGCTGACCGCCGCCGCTCCAAGGCACCCCGTTATCGCCAGGGCCAGCGGGTGTGGCTCTCCACCCGGGACCTTCCCCTCAAGGTGGACTCCCGCAAGCTGGCTCCCCGCTTCATCGGCCCCTTTCCCATCGCCAGAGTAATCAGCCCCACGGCTGTCCGGCTGAAGCTCCCGCTCTCCCTTCGCCGTGTGCACCCCACCTTCCACGTCTCTAAGATTAAGCCCGTTGTCCGCAGTCCTCTCTGCCCTGCCCCCCGGGCTCCTCCGCCGCCCCGCCTGATCGACGGTGCGGTGGCTCACACCGTGCGCCGCCTGCTTAGGGTTCGACGTCGGGGGCGCGGTCTGCAATACCTGGTGGACTGGGAGGGGTATGGTCCCGAGGAGAGGAGCTGGGTGCCTGCAAGGGACATCCTGGACCCGGCCCTGATCCGGGATTTCCACCGCCGACACCCTGGCGAACCCGCTGTGACGCCCGGTGGCGTCCGTAGGGGGGGGGGTACTGTCAGGGCTCCGCCCCCTTAGCCGCGGTGTTCTCGTTTGCTTCCCCTGTGTTTTAGCCCCGCCCCGCTGCCTGTCTGCTCACCTGTATTCCATCACCTCGTCATCCCTGCCCTATATCTCCTCTGCGTGTCCCTGTCTGTTTGCTTGTTCGTTGCAGTGAGTTTTTTCCTGTCTCGTCCCCGCTCTTGCTAACCTGACGTTTTTTGACTACTGTTCTCGGATTCCTGCCTGATTCTCGACTTCGCCCTTCGCCTGCCGTTTTGGTTTCGTCTGCCTGATTCTTGATCACCTGGTTACCGACTCTGCCTGCCCCGACTCCTGATCCTGGATCTGCCCCCGGACTGCCTTCCCGTGTCTCTGAACCCTGCCTGCCCCTGGATTACGAACTGCCTGACGATTTGCAATAAACGCTTGATTTCGCTTACCCGGTGGTCCGCGCTTGTGTCCCGATCCCCGCCCGTGACACCCTGAGAAAAGAGTGTGAATCCTGAATGTAATATACCATTGAATAACTTGCCTGACCTGAACTGTTAGAGGGGGGGAAATTACCGTTTGGAGTCAGCCTTGCTGCTCTGTCTGCAAAGGGAAAACGGAGAATGTAATGAACGTAATTGAATTGATTAATTAATTAATTAATCAATCCAATTACTCCAAGACATTTTTTCCCTTTTCACCAATTTTTAAATATACCACCTTAAGATTTCACATGTGCCCTATAGCTTAGAAATATTTTGCTGCCACATATTTTGTGAAAATGCACAGGTGTGGATGTTTTTGATTGACTGGCTAATTAAGCCAGTAGACAGTTTAGATCAGGGGATTTGGTTGGACTGAAAGCCAGCACAAACCATCATAGTCCTACAGAAATTGAGGTCAGCTGTCCCTGCCTCAGTTAGGAACAGGGAGAGGAAAGCAAAGTTGCATTTCCATGGCTACAGTGGTTGTTTTTTGAATGGAATATTGCTGAGGAGAAAGCTTATTTCTGACTGCAGGTTTGTGGAACTTGCTTTTTCCTCTTTTTACCATAGCCTTTGCCACCATAGCTTTTTGTCCATGTTACCATGATTAAAACTGTTTCCAAGCCAAAGCTCACCTGGGACAATGTGTTTTTAACAGAGGAGATTTAGCCAAATGTTCTGCAGCTGATGTGGCCCCAAGTGGCCAGTGAGGGCACTAAAAACTGTTCCAGCCATGTCCCACTGCAGTGAATCCAGTCAACTTAAAATGTAAAACAAAAAGTGCCAATCAAAACTAGTTGTGCTTAACTAAACAATATCCTGTACAGTACTAACACATGCCTTTGGCATGACAGAAAATTAGACAACACTTAGAAATAAAATTAGTTTGAAAGGTCCAAACTTCAGCTCTTTAAATGAGTAAAATGATAAATAAACTTATGATTTTCTTGACTGTAAAGGAAAAAGTATCCACAATGCATTAATGAGTCTATTAAGCGGGATAAATTTGGACAGTTAATATAGGCTTTGCACACATTAGCTGCAATATGAGCTCCAGATCAATTTAATACCTACTTGCTTACC
Source organism: Megalops cyprinoides (assembly GCF_013368585.1). Classification (NCBI taxonomy): domain Eukaryota; kingdom Metazoa; phylum Chordata; class Actinopteri; order Elopiformes; family Megalopidae; genus Megalops; species Megalops cyprinoides. The sequence continues at coordinate 2,968,138 of NC_050596.1, read as the reverse complement.
ATCAACATTTTAATGCGCTATTTTAAGTCACTGCAAAATATAGCTTTATAACTGTGTGCTTTAAGGTATGGTTATACTACAACCACAGATTTATATATATTGCATATAGCGCAATATAGGTTATAGCTTTAGAAATGTGCGCTGCACCTTATGGTTATGTTACCACAACGGAGGCACTATTTTCAGTCATGTTTTTTATATCAGCCAAATGAAGTCTAGTAATGACATGTAATTTTCTGCAGGGACTGGCAGTAATTATAAATGAATAGGTTCCATTACATACTCAAAAATAGAACTGAGTAGTTAAAAACATGCAATTTCAATGTGATGTGTGATGTAAAATCATAATTACTGTTTTTAAAGCACTTCTTAGCAATGGCCTTGTTTCTTATCAATGAGCTTTTGAAAATCTTGGGAGCATTTAATAATTGGTGGTACTGGATTGGCCAGTTCAGGCAGAATTCATTGGGGAGATTAAACATCCATTCACAAGCGGCTGAAATAGATATACTTATGGGCAGCCTCAATTAAAACACAGTGGCTTTAACCCTTAATTATGAGTAGTACCTTTAGTGGGGGTTCCGCAAAACATGATGTATTAACCAATGTATCAACCACTCTGGTTCTCCCTATCAGCACTCATTTAACCAGTCAGCATATGTGCATGATTCTAACCACACAATTTGGTATGGATGGGGGGATCAGGTGAGAGCCCTGAAGCGCACCTTACTTCTGGCCTGTAACCAATTAGAACAAAAAATAAAAAGGAATTTGATCAATAAGGAAAACAAACATCGTCCATCTAAGACCAAGCTTCATTTAGCAAACAGATTCCTGTCCTGAGCAAAAATGTGTTCACGGCGTAACTTCACCAGTCTCCGTTCTCATGGTCACAGCTGTGACACGATAGCAAAAATGATGAAACAGAAACAAGTCAAATTAGCCTCGGCTACCCCGTGAGACACTTCTGAAGTGAAAACAGCAGCAGGGGTTGAGGACAGGTGTCGCTCTTGATTACAACAGAGAACGATACTGCATTTGACACTTGGCCCACGTCTGCATGGCAGATGTGTGTGGAGTGCAATGGCCTGTGGCAGCTCTGTCCCTGCCACTGAATGCCACTTAGCGGCCTATGCTTCTGTCTGAACTCAATGAAAGGTTGTGCTAGAGCTTACCAACTCAGCGCCTGCTATAACGTCAGATCCCAGATTACCCCCACCTGCATCTCAATAAAATGCAAAGGCTCTTCCCTTGATATTCAGGACATCCTGAAAAGACTTCTGAAGCAGGTATTTTATCACTGATATGGTTTATGTTCAGAGTGCGTTTATGTAGAGAACCAACAGGGAAATGGGATTTACATATTCAGCATACAGGGTTTATGCTAATAGCATCCTGAATCCACTACTGAATCCACAATTGTTTGGGCATGACACACATTTCTCCTGCATTATATTCTATACAGCCTAATTCTCTATGTTGTATAAAAATGAGACCATGAACTTGTTTAGAGGGCCCAGGCAACCAATCTCATTTCAAATCTGCAATTATTCACACCTTTAGTTTCATAATGCATGTACAATCAGATTGACCTTTCAGGTATGTTCCAATGACAGAAAGCAAAATGAAAATGTCAGTTGTATTGAATAAGAAATGACTGAGCTGTCAAAAGTGGCACGTCTGGGAGTCACATAAGCAGATGGTTCAGGCTATTCCAAGAACATTAAAATGCCTAAAAGGAGAGCGAGATTCTTTTATGCAATTATTAGGGGACAGTATCAATCAATGTTATGGCTGTTTATTTGCTTGGCAGACTTACATAGCTCACCTTTATTTAATCTGTATATATTCACACATTTTTACAGATGGACATTTACTGAAACTGTTGGGAGCAAAACAGAGACCTTGGTAGTAGTTTAATCTGCAGTTATGCAGTTACAGATCACCCCTTGCGAAGATGCTGTGACACATGGAAAAGGTCTGATAACATCGTTTGATGTAGGATATGTGAATTATGCCCGAGAGCTACTTAATTTTTAATCCTCTATGCAACCCTGTTTTGGAGTTGCCAACTGTATACTAGGCTCGTCTCATCACTACAACCTCTACACTTGCACTGGAGCACTATGGCAAGGTGAATACAATTCGCCTATACACTCATAAGCATTGCTATTTTTCATACTGCAAGTCACAGTGCACTGCATCAGAGTAGGTGCTCAATGGAGGATAGGTGCCACTCCATAGCTGAGCAACTTGCAAGTGCCTAAGGAATCGCAGGGTGCCTGAGAGCAATGAGAAGAGGAACCCTGGCCATCCTACTCAGCCCTACCCCCCGTGACATATCACTGTGGGATCCCAGTCTTTATCAGCAAACGACATGACCCGTTTTGAACCTGGGCTGTAGGCTCTCAGCCTGTGCTCATCGTGGATGCCTTGCCAACCGAGCCACTTAAGCCATAATTAATATGCTTTCATTCTGTCCTTTGAATCCATACATCAACACCCAAAACTTCATTTGTCACCACATTCTTGAATTTGGCCATACAGCAAAAGGAAAAACTTTTGAGAGCTGGATAGCCTCAATGGAAACAATGGAAGAGGCAGGTGGATATGCCAACAGCCAAACATCAGAAGCTTCAGTTCAATCTTTCACATACAGCTTGTCTCCCTCCCTCTCACGTGCCACAATGCATACAGCAGGCAGTGACAGAAACCAGGAGATGACGACGCCATTGTTCAAGAGTGAGAAGCAGGCAAGTGAAGGAGCAGGCCAGAGTTAATGGAGCCCACTGAGAATAATAGAGGTACACTTATTCACAATGAAAGCTGCCTTTATTCTTTTATCAACGCTGAATCCAAAGCTAAGCTCACATGCACGTGCACACGCACACAAAGACATGCACACATGCAAAGGGTGAAGGACTGTCTAAGCCTTTAGGCAACAGGAGCCATTTTCCAGTGAACTAAAAGAGATTTACTGTCATGTAACAATTAAAAAAAAATCAAAGACAGAACCTAAACAACTACCATGAGATTTTAATTGGAGAAGTGTGGTATCAGGCTACAATGAGCAAAACAGTATGCTAATACAAAGATCACAAATACACACTTTACAAAAGAACAATTCAATTTCAAAAATTAAATATTGAAAAATGACCCCTTTGGAGAAAGACAGATGGTAACGCCTTGGCCCAAACCACAGAGATGTGCTGGGCAGTGAGGAATGGCTGGATGTATGGTGTACTGATCTCCCTTAGGATGCATGCCTTTTACCTTCCTTTGTGCAGGATTTAAGACCAGCTCAAGAGCAGATGCCCAGGAGGATGACCTCCCCATCAAAAGCCTCCATACAGACGGCCATGCTGTGACCTCCGTTTCAGATACCATGGCCAACAGTGTGACATCTAAACAATGGGAAGGTCTACAGGGCCTGTGTGCATACATAGGATCCACAAGTAGTCACGGAGTGCCTACAGGCACACACGTGTACTCATAAGAAAATGCCATAACAGCTTCTTCAAACATATGGACAGTGTATACATGTGTCATGGAGCATCACACGGACGTAAGGAGTGGCATTATACAAGGCTCAGATAACAGGTGCCCTTTCCACTGGAGCAGACAATGAGAATAATTAGGTAAGCTTCTCCTTTAACTCAACCTCACAGCCTGCTCTATTAGCTGAATACCACAGAGAAACATCCTTCAGAAACTATGAGGTCAGGTCAGCTAGGATGCTACATACACTGACTGTAAGGATGTGAAATGCAACGTGTGCATTACCAAGAACAGAAATTCCTGTGTTTTGCTTTCATAATAAGGGACATGAGGCTAATCTGATCATCATCATGCCTCATCATCAAACCTGTTTCTTAAGCATAAAGATCTTACCAATACACAGAAAAGTTGCTCTTACATTGGATATAGCTGTCACTTGTGGTTTTGTGGTTGTAACTCTGACAGATTTACTGCCATCTTCTAACATTTAAAATAATCATCCTCCTTTCCTTCATGTTGCAAGTTGATTCCTGTACCCTAAACCAGACTACAATACAGACTTACATTTTACACGACCTGATTCCCCCTCACAGCAACTCTGCTCCAAACATCTTAGAAAGCAGTCAGATCCCTAAAATTACCCAACATGCTTTGTACAGTGATCAGTTCTGGATTGAGCAAGTGGTTCACTGCCTCTCTGGCAGCACCCTATAGGAAGCATCAGTGGTTTTGCAATAAACCACACAATGCTTCCTGAAGAGTGCTTCTTCTCTTAGCACCCATGGGATGAAAAGGGAACAGGTCTCCATGCTGTCAATTTAAAGTTGGTTGTAGATGAAGTCAAATGAAACACTAGCCACAGTACACTGCAAAATGTTTAAAACAATTCAACACCCAGGAAAACATGAGAAGATTTTTTCCACATTCCCCAGACTAATTTCTTGGATAAATGGAGGAAAGTGCAACACATCTGGTGTGCAGTGGCCTAACAGGGAAAGAGGATATGTGACTTAAGCATTTAGTGTGAGGGCTCAGGCAAGGACTCAGTCGCAGACCAAGAGAGCTTCAGGTTCCAGACGGGTTTATTAATGACGGCAGGCAAGTTGCGCAACAAAAGCAGGCAGGGTTGAAAACCGGAAGGCAGTCCGTGGACAAAAGCAGGGTCGGTAACAGAAGCAGGCAGGGTCAGGAACCGGGCAGGCAAACGATCAGGCAACGGGACGAAACGGCAGGCAGAAAACGAAGACGAAGGGCAGGCAGAGTCAAACACGGAGAAATCAGACATCCAAAAAAAACTGCGGGAACGAAACAGGTACGAAACACACTGCAACAAACTGGCAAACAAGACAGGAACAAGCAGGGTAGAAATAGGGCTGGGCTGATGAGGAGATGGGATGCAGGTGAGCAGGCAGGCAGGTGAAGGTAATGGGGCAATCAGGTGGGCGGGGACCAGGCGGGGAGCGGGGCGGGGCTGGAACACAAGGAAAAACAAAAAGCACATGGACAGGGAAAAACAAAAAACACCACAGCTAGGGGGGCGGAGCCCTGACATTTAGTCTCCTTATAAAAGAAATTTACAAAAGAATGGGTGCAACAAAGGTAGAAAAATGTTTATTTGATGCTTTCAAATTTTTAAGAGAGTAAGCCATCTTTTGGCTGCAACTGACTTAGGATTTACGGACAATTGACTCAAAATATCCAACTTGTGTCATTTCAATAAGGTAAGAGCAGTTCAGTGCAGGGCATTTGCTCTGTGACTACATTAAAAAAATGTTTCTACTGAACACAAATTGCTGGCACCACTAAAATCAAAACAAAAGAGAGATGCCTATGTGGAGCTGTTGAAAGTCTGAACTATAATACTTGCCCAGAAACATTTAGGTAGGCGTTTGCCCTTGCATCAGAAGGCATTTGAGCTGAAACCCTAAAATAGCACCAAAAACATCCTTTAAAACCGCCATCCAAGTCGAGGGGTGTATCTGTGCATCAAGCTGATTCACTTTACAGAAACAAGGATAGGCTCCAAACCCGAGAGCTATCAAACATGAACAAGGCTTCCAACATCCAACATAAGGCTGACACAACATACCATCACAAAAATAAAGCTAACCCAATTGCCTAATTTGTCAGGTTAATCACAAAAATACCAGTTTATGTTTAAATGGGTATGGACTTCAGATAATTTTTCCCAGTGTTAAGCTACCAGCCATTTCCTTCCTTGAAAAGTCTCCAGTAAAATCTCCAAATAGCAAGAAATAGGTGAGATGTTCCCCTGGTGTTGACTAGTCAACGGTCATAAGAGAAGTTATGTCAATACTGTACAAGACAAGGATGCAACCCTCAAAAAAAAACCTCATGTACTAAGGTGTTTAAAAGGGCAGCAACAGGGGAAATAGGCGTGTTCCTCTGTGGAAAAATATACTTCATGACTATCTGTACACGGCGAAAGGTTGCAAGGGGTCTGTGTTAAGAACAGCTGTTTATGACGGTGCAGGGAATAGAAACTGGGAAAAGATTTGGTGCCAGGGGAAGGGAAATTAGTTCAAGTTCTCTTGTTCATTTCAAATTCTACCTGTGACCGCTTATTCCCTGCTGTAATGACAAATTGTTCAGGTGTGCAACGACATGTTCCCATTTCGCATACAGTTAAATTTTTCATTAAACGTGGAGCAACGTTACCATGGATATTTTCAATGAGAGCTGTCGGCGTCCGGATATTATTTTGCCAGTTTATTGAAATCACTTCCGATGTGCACGGAACAAAACAGTCTAGTACTGCACAAACCTCACAGGCTTGGTATTAAAATATGAAATATTAGTGGTGTGCTTTGTATTGCACGCACAAAAACTCTGCTGAATGAGCTTTGATCTTTTCTGTGACCGAGAAAATATCCAGAAGTCACTGAACCCCAAGTGCAGTGGGGTGGGGGTGGGGGATACCTGTTCTAATTGGCATCCAGTCTTTGCTCTGTGCGCCCTCATGCATTCTTTCCTTACACATATGTCAGAATGTATTTGTTTACGGGACAAAATAATTTTTCCTCTTTATCTGATTGCACAGGAACATACTTACTTCCAAAGGCCTGTGACTTAAATAGAGAATCTGGGCCCCCTCATCTCTGAAATAGAAATGTCTGTGGTGACGATAGCATCACTTTGCCTTGATGCCTCTGCTAGAGTTAACTCTTCTGCTGGAGTCCCCAGCTGTCATCCCCCACCTTAAGATTTGTTGCAGTTTGTTGCCTCGGCATTGCTGCTTTGGGGGAAAAAAGCAGATGCAGCCAGAATATCAATAGCACTGGGAGATGTGTGCATAGATGGGAATTCCTTTTTTAGGACGTGGCCATTAAGCTCTGCCCTCCTTTTGATTCTGTTACACAACTGGAAACAGTCACCTAATACATAATAAGAAGCAACATGAACTCTGGTGATGAAATGGTCATTTCACTGCAAGGAGTGCTTCATTTCCCTCATAACTATACAGAATGCAGAACCTTAAACTAAGAGATTTAAATCATTAAACATGTATTCATGAGTCAATGTAGTTATGCATGTTTGTACAAGTACCATGCAAATTTGATTTGAATATCCTTGAAGAAGAGAACCAAAAACAACAGGAACAAGCAGTAATGATAGTTACACTATACCTTGCAGTGTTCAAGATTAAATTGTGAAAGCTGATACATATGCATTCCAATATAAGGCACATTACATGTCTGGATTTAAAAAAAAAAAACTGTGTTACTATTAATGAGGACCTGACGACAGGAAATTCCTTTCCCTGTTGGAAAACAGCACAAGATTCAGGGTCTGTTTGGAGATAACGGTTCTGATTTTTTCCCCTTGGCATACATCTGATGAATGTGGATTCCATCCTCAGTCTCCCTGCTTTTTGAACAGAAATAGATCATAAAAAAAAAAAAAATTGCATTGGAAGATTTGAATGGTATTTTGCCTGAGATAGGAGATTACTAGAACATTCCTTGCCCCCCAATCCCCACACACATATTCAGTTTTATGAGTGATGGGATATTTATGTGAACTGTAAAAATGATTTTGGAGGGGGGTAAATACAATCCATGCAAATCATTTAAAATTTCCTTTATTATATTAGACAGCAAATGAAACGTAAAATAATGGGTAAATCATACATACACTACCTATTTGTTAACAGTAAAAAGTGTTACACAGAAAAGTATCATAAACAATGTACCCAAACACCAATACTGTATTGCAATGTGCGCATGCGTTACACCATGGGCTTGAGTCAGCGGGATTTGTCTGGAGTGACGGTTAGTCTGCTTCCCGCTGACGGTTGTGGAGCTGCTGGATAGAAGGTAAGATACGATTCTTGTTTAAGATGTTGCTGTGCATAATATGCAAAGGATAATTTATTATGGTTAGATATTCCACAAGAGTTGTAGTCGTGCTTCTGTGTTATGTGCCATGCACGCTTGAAACGAAAGTTTGAATTAGCAACAGACACCGACTGTCTAATAAAAGGGCAGAAATCGCTCGGAGAAAAAAACATAATCGTAACATAATCGAATTTTGAACTGCCAGTAAGTTGGGCTTACTAACTACTAACTCCACTTCGCGTCATGGCCGCATAACCGCATTAACACTTCGAGCATGCATTATACTACACGAACACCGTGTCGTCCATTATCCCTTACATTGTGCATTCTACAAGATGAAGTGAGCATGCACGTGTGTATTTGCTGTGCTTTCAAGTAGTGTTAGCCTAATTCGGCTGCTAAATTAGTTCACCCCACAGTGGCACCGACTATTCACTGGTTTTACCATGCATAATTGAACTTGGAAGTTTGAATCAGCGACAGGCACCGACAGTTTTACTGTCTAATAACCGGCGGCGGCAGCGGGGGGAGAGAGCGGGAAACTTGCGCCCGCTGTATTGAGACGTAGCCCGTATATGGTAAGCGCTGATTGAGCTATCGGAGCGCCCCAACTACCATGTTTTTTGTCCGTAGCCCACTCCGGACTCCATCTGTGTTTTGATGTTTCAGGCGATTCGGGGTGGAGGAGGCTGTGGAGGGGCTGAGGGAGCCGGCGACGTTGGCCTGTTTCTTGGCAGGAAGAAGCCTGATATTTTTATTTTCTTTTTATCCGCCATTTTGCGTGATAACGAGAGAAAACACCCACGATGTTGCTCTCATTTAATAACTATCAGGCCAAATTAACGGAGACAGATTGACAGACCACAGGTGATAGACGGTGGGCCTATTTTGTCAAGGCGGCCGCCTTAACTAGAAAGTGCTGTGGGAAACATTGGAACTTCAAACTGGAGTGATATTTTTTTTAGTTTTTAATGACTTCTAAGTATATGTAAACTTCTGACTTAAACTGTAAGTCTTCTCACTAAAATGCATCTCCTTACAGTCCCAGAACATTGAGAAAAAAGGGATGCAGTTGTTTGTTGCCTCATTGAGTACCTCATTGGGGAACGGCAAGAAGAGCTTTTCCAAGACTGCCAGGTATGTTATTAAATGATTGATCAAGGTATTGACATGGCTACACATCCTCTCCTCTCCTCTCCTACATCTTGGGAAATGTGGAAACACCATTTGTTAAATTTTGGGCCTTTTAATTTTATTGATTTGCTGGTGAATACAAAAATGTGCTTGTGTTGAAATGAATGCTTTGACCAGGAAAACTGAAATGTATTGGAACACCATCTTGCTAATATGCTTAAATAAAAAGGCATATTGTAGCGAAGGGCGAGAGCAGTCACCCCACCCGGCCTCAAACCCGGGTCTATGGGGTACCAAACATGCGACTTTGACCACGACGCCAAAGAGCCAGGCTCATTGGTATAGCAGTCAGAGCACATACTCAACCGTAGTAACAGCACTCTTGTCACACTGCCCTTCCCTTCGGGAAGCGCGCCCATGTGCTTCACGCAACGAGGCGTCCCTCACACATTCCTCTGCCATACCTCTCCTATTCCAGGGTGTCCCACTCACCAGTGCTTCACCTATCTCTGGGGTCCCTCACACCAGGGTCAACCTAACCTGGGGGTCCCTCATATGGCTCACACACGGGGCACACCTCCAATGGCCTCGCAGCCAGCCATCCCACTCTGACACCATTTGTAGCGAAGGGCAAGAACAGTCACCCCACCCGGCTTCGAACCTGGGTCAACAGAGTACCAACCATGCAACTTTGACCGTGATGCCAAAGAGCCAGGCTCGTTGGTATGGCAGTCAGAGCGCATACTCAACCGTAGTGACAGCACTCTGTCACACATATGCTTTTTGTTCATTTCTTTTTAACATGGAGGACGAATATGAGGACTACGCGGACCAAACCATGAAGGTGATAGTGATCCATAATGTCTCGGCTGAGGAGGATCCAGCAGAAGTGTCCGTTGTGATCGACGGCAACCAAGTGCTGAGCGGGTGTGGAAACCGAACCAAGGCATGTATGCTGTTGATGGGATTGATCTATGCCCTCAACCTTGAGTATCCCAAGATGCTTAAGAACACCTTCGAAGTATTCCAGAAACTATTTCTGGAGCTTGATGGAGCAAAGCTGCTCAAGAAGGTTCACAGCCTCAAAAATAAGCTAATGGAATGAACTGTTTGCAAGGATGTTCTGGCACAGAAACTTGCACTTTTGAAACTGTAATGGAGTTCTGAAATGTGTGTAATCTTGTTGTGCATAGTGTTGCACATGTTCTTCAAAAAACTTCCACATTTGAAGTTGTTGACATCTTCTTTTCTCTTGCCTCTCCCCTCTCCCTTCCTCTCCTCCTCTCCTTTTCTGTCCTCCTGTCCACTACAGCAATGGCTTATTCACATATCGGTGGAAATGTTTTGTGATCCAGTTGTTCCATTTGAAGCTGTTAATGGCATTAGGACTGTATTGAGTATTTGGGTGAAAAATCCTGAAATCCACATTTGAGGTGTTCCATATGTGTTTTTTTCAGTTAAATATGCAGAGTGAAGAGGGTCCTTTTGCACCACATTTCTTTATTTTTTGATCACATTTTGATGACATGATTACCTGTGTCTGAAAAAGTTTTTGGGTAAATCTAACCTTCCCTGAAAAAGTAATGGTTTATTAGTTATATCGATTAATTATGAATAATTATTAAGTAGATTAACAATTGCCTACAAACAATCAAGAGTTAATATTACCCAATTTTTATTAGTAATTTGTTGTGTAATATACAGAGAAATGTAAGGCTGACTTTACCTAATTTCCTTTACTATTTCATACCTTTTGATTCAAGGTACTGTATACTTAAAATATGGAATCAAATCTACCCAAACAAACTGAGTAAAAATTGTTACCTCAGATTTATTGGGTAGATACTATAGGTTGTTTTTTTACAGTGTGGCCAGAAAATTAAATAAGAAATAAAGAAAATTGTCACAGCATCTTCTCGCCTTTTTTAAAATATGTATTTCTATAGTGATCACAAAAAGCCCCTTTGGTGAGTGTTGTTGCTTGGAATCCTATTGATAAATTTTTTCCAAGCCTTTTTTTTTTTTTTTTTTTTTTTTACAAGTCCTAGAGCTCCTATAACCATTGGTACAATCTCTGTGGACATTCCCCACATCCTTTTGGTCTTAATCTCAAGATACTTGTACTTGGATAGTTTCTCAGTTAGCTTGAGAGATGTGTTTCTGATGGTATAGCTACATCAATCAATATACACATATACACTTTTACTGTTCATTTTGATAATTATGTCTGGTCTGTTTGCACTTATTTGTCGATCAGTATGAATTGGCATATCCCATAAAATTGTGACACCATTGAATTCAGTCACAGTATTGGGTTGGTGTTGGTACCACTTGTCTGTTGTTTCAGTGTTGTATTCCTTACAGATCTTCCAGTGCAGATATGTTGCTATTTTGTTATGTCTGGAAATATACTGTAAAGCTTCCAGTAATAGCCGGAGTCAACAATAAACGCAGACCTCTTATAATCGCAGGTATGCACGACACTTTCACTGAAATAACCGCCTGCCTCAAATAAACGCCGGGGAAAATTATATTTATTTTTCGTGACTATAAAACGAAAGAGCAGTGGGTTAAAATGCTTACAGTAGTCCTATTTATTTTGTGTGGCTAAAAAACGAAATAACACAAATAATTTTTTTACATTAGGCTAAATGAGGTTGTTTTAGTGAATTCAATTTGCCTTATGTGTGTTCATCTGTTCACGAATTATATTAAACATAAACGAACAAAACAAGCTGTCTTTCGGATCATGGTAGCCTAAATTCACAGTGATACTGCTGTTCTTACAGACTCTGTGCTCTGCCATCATAGGTTGCAATGACAATGTTTAACGTACCTTATTAGTGATTCCTGTTTGAGTTGCTACCAAAGAGCGCTGTATAATGTTTGTTAAGTAGGCTACTTTTCCTGGTCAGTTCAGCTACCAATAACTTGCAGAAGCCTTACGGCTTTAGGTGAAATAAATGCAGGTCTCTTATTATCACAGAGTCTCCAATAAACGCCGGTAAAGTTAAGTAATTAAAACAAATAAAAGCCTCGGTGTTTATTGGAAGTTTTACGGTAGTCTGTTTTTGCCATTTCCGGAGGTTTAGGGTGCTCTTTTCTTAATTCACGATAGAACCTCTTTGCATCTTCCCTAAAGATCTTGTTTTGTTTAAAGAAGCCGCTTCTCTTCATGTATCTTCTTAATCTTTGTCCTTTAGCTTGAATTTGTTGCTTTAGCTTTTCTTTATTAGTGAGTAGGTCCTCCTTTTTCTTGATTAGTTTTCGATGTAATAGTATCCATTTCTTGTCTTTGATGTTGCAGCCTTTTTCAATTTCACATAGAACAGACAAATCTCCACGCATTTTTGTTACCTCTTTTTCGATCCTTTCTTTCCAGGTGGGTTGTATTTTCTTAATTTTCTGCCTTTGTTGTGGTGTTATTCCTATAGACTCTACAATTGCCAATGTTGAGGCATGGACAAGCTGATTTAATTCTGTTAAAGATAATGGTTTTTGTAATTCTGCCTTGATCTTTTGTATGGCTTTATTGGCATAAATGATGATGACCTCAGTGTATTGGACTTTCTGTATTTTTGGTATCCTTGGTCTTTCTCTCATTGGTATTTCTTTTAGAGCTCAATGGTTTTTTGCTCAATGTTTCCTTTAACCTCATCTATTTTCTCATTTACTGATTCTTCTTATAAGGTAGTTTCATATTGTTTGTTGAGGGATCATTGCTGGTATTTCCGTCTACATTTGTAGCTGTCAGTGATTCAAATTATCTTGTATTCGTATCAGTTGTGCTGTTGTTATCCATGGTTTGTCTGATGTTTTGTTGGATCATCTCAAGTTTCACATCTGTTAATCTTTTGTTCTTAATAATGTCTCCTCTGATATTTGCAAGTTTGTTGGCATCAAGTTTAAGTCGTTCAGTTGAATGTCTTGTTTGCTAGATATTATAAGTGGCTAATGTCATTGAGCTCTCGTGGGGTACAATGTGGCAACATAGAATGCTTCCATTACATCTTTATACTCATCCCTTGTCCATTTCTGTCTTGTTTTTCTTTGTTCCTTTGTGGATGCTGTACATAAAAGGCCACTATGAGGAGTGCCCTTAGTGTGGATATCTTCTAGTACTTTTAAGGATGGTTTGTTCCAGTAGCATACTTTTCAATCCCTGGTCCCTCTCCCTGGAGGTGGGGGTGAACTTTGCTGACCTTATCATTGTAATAATAATAATAATAATAATAATAATAATAATAGTATTAATAATAATAATTATTGTTGTTGTTGCAGTTGCAGTTGCTGTTGTTTTTTTTTTACTTCTGCATCAAATGTGAAGTCAACTCACAATAACAAGGAAAAAATGTAAGGACATTTATGGTGTACTATAATATATACTATATACCAGGGTGCACTATGTCCTTATTTGAAACACAAAGCTAACATGGATGCCACCCTTGGAACCCCAGTGCAGTGATGGGGACACTGCTGTAGAAGCTTTATGAACTGCACAAAGTAACAACTTGGCTGCTTCAGTGTCAAGCCATTGAAATAGCAGGGAGGTTGAACTATGGACAAAGTATGGTAATGATGAATATGAAGAATTAAAAGGATGAACTTGAATCAGGATAAACTTACAGTGCAACTTATAGTGAATAAATCATATAATCTCCTTTATTTTATTTGATGACTTTGTCCCAAGCTTCCCATGGAAATGGCTGTTTATCTAGTAAAAATTACTGTCACTCACACAGTAATTGAAGGAAGGGTTAGCAGTCAACAATGTGAGGGAGTTTAGGACTGTCAGTGTAGATAGAATTGGGCAGTTCAAATTATGAGACATCCAGTTATAGTCCACGACATTGCATGCCTTCATTTACAATTAAATATATTAATTTAGCTGTTGCTTTTGCCCAAAATGACAGTGGCAAACATTTTCTCAGTTCTCTTATTCTTATTTTAAAATTCTCAGTTCCCGGCCTTTAGTGAAGGCAGCTGGCTCTGATTCTGAGCTTTCGTGATAGTTAATTTATGACATCATTGAAACATACTCATCAGTTATACCTAATCATTATGGTCCACAAGTAGTCATTGAAAAGCCTTAGCATTTCCTCTGTCTTTTGTTTGGCTATATATCAAAATATGTTACCCTCTGATTTAAGAGTATATTTTTATCAAATAATGTATTAAATAATTCTGTATCAAATTTGTATCAAATAAATTTCCATTGTTTTCTTGCAGTAAGTTACGGCTGGACTGTTGTGTCTTTCACTCACTCACTCACTCACTCACTCACTCACTCACTCACTCACGCACACACTTAATAAATAGCTCCCCCAAACTACCTTTGTTTAACAATAAATTATGAGAGGTTAAGGGATGCATTACAGTAGTCCCAATTGCTGTGTTCTGTTTCTTTACTTATGAAGTGCCTCTCCTGTTAGATCCTGAAAGAGCTTTCCAAATGAGGAAAAATCTTACCAAGGCATCTTACAAACCTTATAGCAGAATATTGTAAAAGATGGAGACAAGTTATTCCCTTGCAACTTAAATTTGCATCTTAAAGTTGATACAGATCATTACAACAGTCCAGTTGTGAGGATATTAAATCATGGAGAACTTAATCCTTAATTGTATCCTTAACAACACAGAATCAATGCAATTCTAGATGCATTTTCAGCTGATAGTACCATGCCTGGAATATTGTCTTAATGTGTCTTTCAAATCCTAAATCAGGATCTATGACACCAAGTGTCACAGCTTCAGGTTTTAAATGTGAGTTTGAAATGTTGAGATCATACCAAGATTAGTGGTTGGATTTCGTGGAGCCAATCATACTTAGAAATCCAGATCAAGCCTTCGATTTAATTTAAAAATCGGAGTTTGTTAAAACGAACGACTCATTTTAATTAGAGTTCAAATACATCCAGCACTTCATATCAGTGTGACAGTCTTGTAAGACAGACATATCATCCAACATATGCAGCTATGTGTCATATGCATAAAAGTTAAAGATACTCTGCTTTCGCATGATATTGCCAATGCCAAGAGTCAAGATATAAATTGGAAACAAGACTGGCCCTAGAACCGACCCCTGAAGAAGTCCACCAGTAAAGGGATTGCAGGAAGATAGGACCAGCTCACTGTATTATTAGCAAGACCCACCCAGATACTTAGGCAACTAATTGAACTAATTGAGTAAATAAAATGTTATGATGAACTGTATGAAAAGCTGAGGTGTAAAGGACCAGTGATGAGTCAGCATTCATTAGCAGGTCATCTGACAATCTTAACAAGGGCAACTGTGGTTGGATCGGACCGTAACTGAAAACTGTGGTAGTCATGAAGGATTAAGCTGTCTTCATCAAAGCATCACAAATAGCATAGAAACACAAGGAATACTTCACCAATACAGTCTGCAGTGCTGTAACTGTGGTGTAGGGACGATGTCGGGGGTGTGCAACACTTTTATCTTGTCCAGTGTGCGATCGGGATGGGCTCAGTTGTTGGGCTGTGCTCTGGGTGTCCTGTGTTTCTGACGGTTTGTTTTGTTTGTGTTCAGACTGTCTGAACCGATGATTACCCACTTAAAGGGATGATCACGGACAGCTGTGGGTAATCGATTGAATGATGTTGCTGCACTACAGGTTGGCCCAGCCAGTAATTGACATGGGGGAGGCGGGGGAATAAAAGGTCCCACCTGAGGAGCAGCGGGAGAACGCTTCCGGGGGGAATAAGCCACCAACAAGAGCTGACTAGACTGCCTGTCTTGCTTTCTGCTTGCTCCGACCCGGCTGCCAACAAAACTTTGCACAGAGAGATCAGGAACTTCTTCTGACCCCATTTGACTGTAGGCTGTGCTGGCTAACGGTGCCAGAGTGTTGCTACCGAGACTGTTGCTGTGCAGCTGCGGGGAAGGAGAGACCGATGAGGAGGAACTGATGACCGTGTGGCCAACAAGTCTGTACAGCATTCCCAAACCCAGCTGAAGGAACCGTGAACCCCTTCATGCTTGTGTGGATGTTGTAGCTGTGCGCTGTAGCCCACTCACCCGAGTTTGTCGCCGAACGCCATGGGGTTGAGGTGGTCCATCCTTCTTCCTGGTAGCTGATGTCAGGGGAGCTCATCGTGTGATCCCTGCAGCAATCAAAATAAAAGTCCAGACAGACTCATGTCATCTTGAGTAGGAGAGTCACTCGGCGGCCTTGGTGGGATTGAAATTTTTTTCTTTTTTTCGGTAGGGAGGGACCCCCGACCGAACTGATCTCCTCATCTTTTCCTCATCTTTTAGTAGTTTTGTCCATCATTCCTTCCCTTGTGTTGTCTTGGCCATATGCATGGCCACTCTTACACTGGTGGCAGCATATGGAGGGTGAAATGACTGAAGTGACTTTCAGGTAATAGGTGTGCTGTGTAAGGGGTTACGTGGTTCTTGTGAATAATCTGTCAGGGCTCAGGCAGGGACTCAGGCGCGGACCACGGGAGCTTCGGGTTCCAAGCGTCTTTAATGGAATCGTGAGGCAGAATCGCTAATCAGAAAATGGGCAGGGTCGAAAACCGGAAGGCAGTCCGTGGACAGAGCGAGGATCGGGAAACGGGAGCAGGCAAGGTCGGGAACCGGACAGGCAGGCAATCAGGCGAACGAGACAAGGAGGCAGGCAAAAACGAGGTCTGGGAAAGAGCAGGGTCAAAAAATGAGAAACCGGCAGACAGAAGCAAAACGCAAACGGCGGGGACGAAACAGGCGAAAAACACTGTGACGAACTAGCAACAGGACAGGGAAAAGCAGGGAACATATAGGGCAAGGCTGACGAGGGGATGGAAAGCAGGTGTGCAGGCAATCAGGCGGGCGGAGACCGGGCGGGGAGTGGGGCAGGACTAAAACACAAGGAAAACAAAAGCACATGGGCAAGGAAAAAACAAAAACACAACAGCTAAGGAGGCGGAGCACTGACATAATCGCATGATTTGACCTAACCTTGGAGTGCTCTCTTTGATCTGGTGTGGTGTGAAGTTGTACTGTTTTATAGACCCTGGTCGGACCAGAGCTATTGAATGGCAGTTGCTCCCTTCTGGCTACTCCCGTCTGAGTGGTGTAAATGAATTTATAATACGGAGTTTGTTAAAATGAACGACACTACTTGAGCGAGTTTGTGTTCTTTTCGCGGACAGCGTTAAAAGAGCTAGTGTGGTAATAGAATCGTAACCAGGCAAAACAGCAGCCAGTACTATCCTATAAAAAAGAAATAGGAAAACAGTTAAAAACCATAGCACTGTAATACCATATTCCTTTTGAACAATCTTGCATTTGAGACACTTTCTTTCCTGATATGATCAGAAACAGAGTTACCATTGCAATAAATACACAAACGCCAAAACAGTCCAAATGGCCTCCTTCTAATAGGTTGGGTGCATTCTGCATGCTAATACTATTTAAAATTTCTGCTTTATCTCAGAGCTCTAGATGCCAGGAGTTTCAAGTGCCACCAGTCCATCTATGGAAACCTAGCATAGACAACGTTCATCAGTTTTGCCCGAGTCCATTCAACTCAGCCTGGACCCAAACAGAAAACACCAGCCTACCTTCACACAACAGGAACTCAGAATGCCCAGGGGAGAACCGGAACCACAACAGGTAAGGCGTTTTCTCTTTACCTTTTCATCAACCTAATAAGCTAACGTTATTAGACACGCTCTTGTAGTGTTCAGCTGTCTCTCAATGTTTATGAGGGTAACCATGTTCCGCTTCATTTGGGGAAGTGGATGGGGGGAGGGATTAAGATTTTTTTTTTGTTTTGTTTTGTTTTTTGTTCTTTTCACCTCTTTCATTGTATTGCAGCG
This sequence comes from Megalops cyprinoides, assembly GCF_013368585.1. Taxonomy (NCBI): domain Eukaryota; kingdom Metazoa; phylum Chordata; class Actinopteri; order Elopiformes; family Megalopidae; genus Megalops; species Megalops cyprinoides. The sequence goes on along the minus strand of NC_050596.1, from coordinate 2,950,319 downwards.
CCAATATTATCGGCAATACTGTTAACATACCACAATATCCTAAGTATAAATAATGTTTCTTTATAGTTGCTAGTAGCTCTCCCGCCTCCCCACACGACATCAGTTTAACCTTACTTAGCTGGAATGTCAGAGGCCTAAGGACTGTCTTAAAGAGGAGCAAGATTTTCTCATTTTTATGCAAGAAACACATATCAAACATACGGAGCAATGGAGATTAAAGTGTAGTTGGATTTCACAAGTATATCAGTCAACGTTTTCCTCTAAGGCCAGAGGTGTAGCCATACTAATCTGCCGAAACATCCCATTTGAACATATTTCAACCATTTCTGACCCGAACGGTCGATATCTTATTGTTACAGGCCACGTTTTGTCAAGACACGTAACTTTTTAAAATATATACGCACCCAACTTTGACGATCCTGGATTTTTTAGGAAAGTTTTTAACCTTATCCCAGATCTACCAACCACCCATTTAATTGCAGGAGGAGACTTCAATGCTATATTAGACCATTTTACTGACAGACTTTCCACCCGTCCCACTGCTCCTTCTAATTCCACCATTGCTCTTAATAACCTTATGGAATCCATGAATATTGTTGATATCTGGAGGCTGCAGCACCCCACTGACAGAGATTATTCCTTCTTTTCTCCCGTTCACAAATCGTATATGAGAATTGACTATTTTCTAATAGATGCCAAATTAACTTCTCACATAATTTCTACCAGATATCACAACATTTTAATTTCCGATCACAGCCCTGTTAAAGTAAAAATAGACCTTGGCAGAGCAAAGCCCATATTTGACTGCCGATTCAACCCATTATTACGACATGCAATTTTATCAGCAAACTGCCAACTTGATAACAGACTATCTGTCCCACAACGACACACCTGACTCTACTCTTTGGGAAGCCTTCAAGGCTGTTGTACAAGGACACATTATAGCCTACGAAGCCAAATTGACAAAAGATAGAGAGATGGAATTGTCAGAAATCACGGTCCCACTCACAGGGCTCGAAAGTGACTATAGAAGAAGACTGCCTCACCTTCTACGCTGAATGACATAATGAAACTTAAATTCAGATATAACACTATTCCCTCCAATCAAGTGAGCATGATGCTATTAAAAGTAAAACAAAACAAAAAAAAAAACAGAACAATTTGCAAAATTAGAACCAAAACAGGCACTACCTCCATAGACCCAAAAGAAATTAATGAATGTTTCCGTAAATTTTATGAAGAGCTCTACACCTCAAAGTCCACTGCAGATAGCACACAAATTTCTGATTTCCTTCGTTCCCTACATTTACCCAAACTAAGCCCCACAGTGCAAGCAGACTTAAATTCAAACATTACACTAGAAGAAATTACAGGGGCAATACGCTCTTTCCCTAATGGGAAAGCTGCTGGCCCGGACGGATTCTACAAAGCATACTCAGACAAGGTTACCCCCATCATGTTAAGGATGTTTAATTATTCTATCGCAACTGGTTGACTCCCTGAATCTTTATATTCTGCTAATATCTCTCTGATACTGAAAAAGATAAGGATGGGACAGATCCAGCCTCATATTGCCCTATTGCTCTCCTTGGCTGTGACCTTAAGGTGTTTACGAAAATACTCGCGAACAGACTACAGAACAGATAGGTGCATAGCAAACATAATCCATCATGATGAAATGGGATTCATTCCAGGTAGATTCTCCTTCTTTAATGTCAGGCAACTGTTGAATATTATGTACTCCAGTTATGACAAAGACTCTAAAATCTCCATACTAGCTCTTGATGCAAAAAAAGCTTTCGACCAGATCAAATGGAAATACATTTTAGCTGTGATACAGGGGTTTGGCTTGGGAGATAACTTTGTTGCCTGGGTTAAAATGCTGTATGCCTGCCCAACAGCCTCAGTTACCACCAACTATAATAAATCACCCACCTTTTCACTACAACGTTCCTTCTTGCAGCTGAAGGAGAAGTATTCACTCCCAGCTTTACATTTCTTCCGTTACCTTCAGATTAGAGATTACGTCCGCACAAATATATCAAATTTTGAGTCAGTTCCATCCCCCATTGAATTGTATACTCTTATGAAGCAGGCCCCTGACTCAAGAAAGCTTGTCTCTCGATTCGTTGGTCTTTTCGCTTCACATGATCCGGTTTCCACACAGTATCTAAAGGAAGCCTGGGAGAATGATCTTGGTGTGATGATCTGTGATGAAGACTGGGAGGCTTGCCTTAAAGCTATTCACACCTGCTCTATAAATTCAAGACACCAGCTTATTTAATTTAAAGTAATTCATAGACTGCACTAGTCCTGCACTAAACTACACTCTTTCTATCCTTCTGTCTCTCCAATATGCCCAAAATGTAAGTCAGCAGAGGGCACCTTGGGCCACCTTTTCTGGTCTTGCCGCAAAGTAAACAAATTCTGTTCAGATATTTTCAATTGTCTTTCTGAAGTACATAACTGTGTTATTGCACCAGACCCATACATCGCCATTCTAGGCAAGGCCCATCACTATTCATCTCTAACCCATTTGCAATAAAAGACAATACAGTACTGTGTAGTCATTGCAAAAAGGAACATTAAAACCCTTTGGAAAAATGAGGATGTGCCTACTGTTAAGATTTGGCTAGCAGAGGTTACCAATCTGTTACATCTGGAGAGGATCAGATACACTGTTTCTTTTCGCTCCACAACCTTTGATAGAATGTGGCAACCATTTCTGTCTTATTTGTCGAGAGTGGACTAAAGCAATAATGTAAGTGCATGTACGTTTGTGTACACATATGTGTATATATGGTACATCTCTATATGCACTGTACACAAATATATACATATACTTCTCTCGGTCAAAGTAACACAGTATAGACATCCATCTTGTGGCTGGCGCTGATTGCTATGGTAACTGTAGTATTCTTTAGGAGCTGGGTCTCTCTTTTTGTTTTGTTTTTTCGGGGTAGTTTGTTTTTATTTACTTTTCTGTTTTTGTTTCCTCCTGAGGATAGGGAGTGGTAGAGTTCTTTGTATTTGTGTAACTTGTTTAATCTGTTACTTGTCTGTAAAACTGAAAACTTAAAATAAAAAATATATAAAAAGTTACTCCCCTCCTCACTTTGGTTCACTCGTTTCCTGTTATCGCTCACATTAAGTTCCAAATCTTGGTGCTTACATACAGGACCCCTACATACAGACCCCTCACACCATACCTACAACCACTCTTCAAACCCTATGTTCCCTCAAGATCGCTGTGCTCTGCATCTACAGGACAACTGACTGTCCCAACCCAATAGGGGTCACGCTTTTTAGACACAATCCCTGTCTGTACTCCTCCCTCAGTGGTGGAATGAACTCCCCACGGAGATTAGCACAGCAGAATCACTGGCCATCTTCTGACGCAGACTGAAGACCCACCTCTTCAGACTGCATCTCAGTCCCACTTCAATCCCTGCCCCCTAACACCTGCTACCTCTAGTATTCAATGTTTATTTTATATGTAGTATTGTGATGTATTTTGGATTCTGTGTTCTAGGGACTGTTGTATCGTAGTATACTTGGTTTCTGTCAGATTGCACAAGATAACTTGTAGTAGGGCTTGAATAGTGTTATGCTCACACTCACTGGTCTGGGAGTGTTGTTAGCTTGGTCTGATGCTGTTGCTCATTTAAATTGAATGGATAAACTTATTTTGTATTGGGCTGGAAGTCACTGTATCAGAGTGTCTACTAAATGCATGTAATGCAATGTAAAGGTTTGGATACCAGAAAGACAGCTTGGCAAGGCCACATAGTAATGAATGTATTAAAATGGCCTTAACTTTTGTAGAAACAGGTCCAAGCATTACAACACAACCTTATAGATGTATTTGTTAGTGCTTTCATGTCATAGCGACAAGAAATTGTTCAAATATATGTTTTAGGCAAAATATCTGCTTAGTGCCTAGTAACAGTTACAGCTAACCATGTTTTTTGAGGGTGTTTATATCATGCAGGTCTTTTATGACCAACCGTTCAGCTGAAATATCATTTGATAATATATTTAGTTGACTATATTCACAACAACTGTGGTATTAAGAACCATGTTTTGAGAAAACATATTTTCGAAAATCCAGTAGTGTTTAGAACTGTGAATTTCCTAAGCAATTTTTGGAATGACATATTATTCAATAACATTTCATATGTTATCTATTTATTCATTTTTGCTATTGATTCATTTATTATTTTTATTGGCATTTAAGCAGACACTCTTACCCAGAGTGACTTCAGTTACAATGTTACCCATTTATATAACTGGATCCTTTACTGAAGCAATTGGGGGTAAGTGTCTTGCCCAAGGGTACAACAGCAGTGTCCCACTGCTACACTGCCACCCCATGTGGAGGGAAGTCTTTTGTCCAAACCAGATTCAGAGGGTGATCTTTTTTTAATGATTTTTTATTAAAAAAATTTATATGCAATTTATTTTCAATTTAAACAAAAAGAGATAAGTCCAGAGAATTTTGTGTCACTGACTTGCTGTAGTGCCTCTTGTTGTAGGGTCATTCATGAGCCATCCAGAGCAGAATGGCTGGCTGGGAACAGTAACATCACCATGCTAAGCTGCTGCACATGGAGGGCCTTGTCGCCAGGTGACTGGGCAACAGGCCTAGTCTGGCAGTTGCTAAATGTCAAGCTGGTCAAACTACTCTATAGCCTTTTTTTCCATTAGAATTTTAATTTGCTAGAAATTGATGCGCATCAGAAAGTTAATAATAGTAATAATAAACTTTATTCATATAGCACCTTTCATATCATGGAATGCAGCTCAAAGTAAAATAATAAAAGTGGAATTAATTGAAAGCAAGATCATAAAAATGGGTTTTGAGCTGTTTCTTAAAACTATCAACAGAGGTTGCTTGTCTTATTTGTAAAGGGAGTTTGTTCCAAACCTTTGGTGCATAAAAACAGAAAGCTGCTTCACCATACTTTTTATAAATCATTTTTGGGACATTGAGCAAGCCAGCACTAGACAACCTAAGGGAACGGTAACTTGTGGATCTCCCCCTCCATAGTCCTCAGCTCTGCTTTGATGTTCTTGAGTTCAGTTTCAGTGTCCACCTCACCGCTGCTCTCCATGTCTCTTGAGCCCCTTTCACACATGCACTGAAAGCCGGAACGTATCCGGCCCTTGGCCGGAGGAGCTGCATGTGAGAATGCAAATGTCCGAATAAGTCGGACTGGACATGTGATGGACTTCTTTCTGCCAGCTCCCTAGTAAAGAGTCCACCTCATGTCGGAGTGAGCCCATGTGTGAACAGAGCAGGCAACATTCCGGAGAATCCACCGCGAGCAAGTGGGCGTGTTAATGATGTTTCTGTCATGCGACTGGCTCGAAACCGGAAGAATACAAACATCTGCTTCGTAGTCTTTTCTGTGTGCCTGTACATTGCTTTCCACTGTTTCGTTGACATTGCGGATATGTCCAAATACATGCTATTTTGAGTCCAATGATCATTAAAGGGATAGTTAGCTATAGCTATACTGCCAAAACTTATCTCTTACGATGATTAATAACGTTGGTTAGTAGTTTATTATCTGGTTAGTCGCTAGCTAAGCTGTAGCTAAGTAATAGTGATAGGTATAGTGAGATAGGTGAACTGGTGACCTAACATTACATAGCGAACAACAAAAAAAACTTACCTTCCTGTCCTAATAACTGTATAATTAATAATAAATTATGTGTACCAGTAGCACCATTTGGATGGCTATGTGTGATTTTTTTATAGGCTACCCAAAAGTACAATAGCTACATTCGCCTTCTCCTCCTACGTGCCACATTATGTACCCGTACCACCGAAAGGTAAGACTTCAACTCGCGAATACTTTAGGTGATCTCGTCAATCTACTTTTCACTCGTGAGAATGCAAGTGGCGTCTAACTGGAAAATACCACGAGGAAATCTGGACGTTTCTAAACTCGCAATGATTTCAAGCGACAATGTAACATACTACAAATGTAATTATTAATGGTCGCATACTGGATACTACACTGAAAAACAGCATGCAGTACACAGTATATACTTGTGTAGTACGCAGTACACAGTATGCAGTAGGCAGTTTTGAATACAGCCACCACGATTTCTGCAGCATACTTTTTGCGCCATGTCCTGCCTCCTGCACGCTCTACCCAGGCGCCACCCCTCACCTAAACCAACCGGAGTATTTCCTAGTATGTGTGAAAGGGCAACTCCAGCCAAGTTGTGGACCTGATTCTCTGCACTTTGTCCAGAGTTCATGTGTGAAAACGGCTTTGGTGATTTCTCCTCGCTTCTTGGTGATTTTTCCTGAAATCTTGGTGAAACTTGGTGATTTTTCCCTGCCAACATCACCTTTTAACAAAGGCGTATTCTCCTCAGACTCCAGTAGTTGCGGCATTGGTAACCAGATAGAAAGCGACTGTAAATTGCTTTTCGATAGCGGGTACCGTTTGGGATCAAGGATCAAAGTTACTGCGACAAGGCTGGTGGAAAACGAATTAAAACGATGTAGAATGAAATGTGACATGCTAAATTAATTAGCTTGCTAGAGGTGGATTAAGGGAGAGGTTGATTCGACTTTATATGATGGAAAAACCTTGAAGCGATATAAGAATGTTGCACAGGCTCAGAAGCCAGGACACAGAGCTCAAATGTAGCATTGGAATACTCTCCTCAGGCTTTGATGCAACTTCTCATTTTCCACTTTCATTACTGTCAAATTTCGTGAAGTCATAAAACGCAAATCAGCTAGATATACAATGGCCAGTTTATAACAGCAATATTGGTCAAGGGAGGAGACCTGTCACTTTTTAAGTCTACTTAATGAAATGGACATGGTGGCAGCTTTAGATGGCCTAAAGGAAGACAAAGGAATGCCCTAATTTTTAAAAATATTTCCAATTGGATGGCTACTTGGGGGGTCGTCAAGCCGTGGCAGGCCCTGCGTAACAAGTGGAAGGCAAAGAAGTCTCGTTATCTTGCCGAGAGGAGGGAATCTGGAAAAAGTGGAGCAGGAGGAACAAAATTGTTTGAATACTGGGATGAACTAGACTCACTTCTGGGGAGCTGACCGATCATCACAGCTAGCAAGTTGCTGACACTCACATCCTACGGCTTATTAGAATTTCCGCATTGACGAGATGGCAGAGTAAAACAAACAAGCGCCCAAGGGTGATGGTTTTATGGCTTACATCCATTTAGCTATTTCTCAAGCCGTTGTAGACAGGCAACTTTCCTGTCAGGATGTCAAGCACGGGCTGATGGGCGGGAGAGTTCACTATATGTCATTCGCTTGGAGATTTAAATCGATACATTGTTGATGGAAAACAATCTAGCGAGTTAAGTAAATGCGCATTAACTCAGGCCATTGTGATGTCACATAAATGCGACAGAATGATTCTATTTATGGAAAAACATTTTGGGGCTTCTTATATCGCTCAAAGTTCCGTCAATTCAAGCGCTAATTCACTTGAAAATGTGATGGAAAAGGGGGCTCATGGTCATATTGAACCCTCTGGTTGTGTCTCGACTTGGTCAATGACCCATCACAGCGTGAGGGGAATGGTCCAGCAAGCCATTTATTTTTCAGGTTCAGTAGTCATTGATCAGGTCTGTTTTCACAGAAATTTTAAATCCATTTATGTTTTCCATGCTGCATGGCTTTTCTAAATTATCCCAGTGCTCTGACAAGCTCAAAAACTGATCCAGAAAAAAACTCTGGCTTTGGATGTAATCTCTGTAAATGTAACTTTATTGGCAGTGAATTTAGAGAATGCTTGGATGTGAATGGAATGGAATAGCTATGATCTGAGAGGTACTTGTTTGGGTATGTGGAGGATTAACAGGTAAATGTGCTGCTTTTATGACCATCCATTACAACCACACAAACCAGATGAATGAAAACAAGACATTGAAGAGGTGTCCACACGTGTGCCTCTACACTGATCAAGTCTAGTTCCCCAATATCTACACATCTCCATATCATACACTCTCTGCAAGTGAGGTGTAACCGATGGTAAGGCTGGGAATAACACTCAAATTCCCCACTGAGGTGTTCAAGTGAATGAACAGACACTGAGGCTGGCGTACAAAAATGGGTACACTGTTTATTTTGATACAAAGATAAAATTTTAAGTCATAAAACGATATCCCAGGAGGTAAAGTTTAATCTAGCCAGATGTACATTGCATGGCTTGGAGCAGGTTCTACAACTGCCTAAGCTTGGCCTCTGAGATTGAACACTACTGACTGTTAGATCTTAATAGGGGTTACAGGATTACAGAGACTTGAATTTACAACCAAGACCAAACCACTAAACCAAAGAAAACCAAAAATACATAAATGAAAGTTGGGCTGGCAACACCAAATACAATCACTAGGGGAGGGGAAGGCATAGGCCGGACTTACATTGGGGTGCACCCTAGGAGTACAGACACAGCAAACACCATAAGAATGTCAGTCTCTGGGACACAGCAAGGCTGTGATGATCAGCACTCACAAATTCACAATTGGACTCAAGTGGTGTCAAGGGGGGGCACCCCAGCACCCCAGGGGGCAGGGGCACCCCAGGGGGTACCCCAGAGAATAAGGTTACAGCCTCCCCAGGAAATAAGCCTAGAGTAAAAAGGAGGGGTGGCCAGCCTAACTCAATCACATACACACAATAATAATATAAAACCAAAAATAAAATACATCAACAACTCAAGAAAGGACAGTACAGTCTTACTACAACACACCCTATGGAGTTAAGGGCCATTAGCTCAAAATGAGGATAGAGGAGGCTAGCAGCAGTCAAGAAGAAGAGAACAGAGCTCAAGTTGTCCCTACCCTATCAGTACTATGTGGGAAAACAGTGGCTACATGTTCCACAATGGCCCAGTGCTGTAGTAGGCCCTTGTGTAGAAGTACGGCCAAATGCTAACAGTGGCTACCATCACTCCAAGAAAACGTTTTAAGAGCCCACACTTGCATAATAAATTTCTCAGCCAAACTGATCAAGTCATCCAACATGTATAGGTTGAATTCAGGGAAATGAATTCTTCCAAGTGGCAGCAAGACGGAAAACAAATATGAGTGAATGGGATCTGCAGTACTAAAAGCATGCACCTGTTACCTTCTTGAACACTCCACCCTCCCACCTAATGATCATTCCTGTCACAGAGGTTTTTGTCCATACTGTCCAGCACATCATGAGTAATTATTAGTCAAATATAAAAGCAGAAAATATCCACAATAAGTAGCTGTGGATCACAGAACATAAATATCTAAGTATTATTATATAAGCCTTAAGAGTGGTGAAGCCTTCCAGGGACAGCTAGTGAAGGGTACAATGTGTTAATGAGCAAATTCATCTGCTGATAAAAGCAGAGTTCTCGAGGGCCTACAAGTGTGGTGGTGTCCCAGGGCTCCAGGGTTACAACGACAGACAGGTTGTCGATGGTGACAAGTGAGCCTGCCATGATGTGACCAGATGCGGCAGCACAGCTGGGCGTTCCGTTCCCCGACACATGTCTCCACACCCCTGTCTCAATGCCAAGAACCGGTGGGGTGCTGTTCCAGGGCCCCGCTGGGGCCGCCTGTCTTCACGCTCAGCATGCAGCACATGGCTCTCCGACTAAGCGGACGCCGAGTGTCATGCCTTCATGAGGATGTCACTCTTCAGCAGCATCTCTGACTGTCAAAACAAAGCTGTGGCCCTGTGCGCACCCTCATAATTTCAATCATCTTCTTTGCTGAATTTTTTTGCTTAGACCAAGTTCATTTGTGGGGAGAGCTGAATAAGTGAATCTGGAGAATTCAACTGAACTTGATATCATGAAATTACAGAGTGTATATTCAAAGGAGGTTGCTGTTGTTGCAGTCATTGTGTAAAGAGTTGCTTGTTATCCTTTGTGTTTAAAATTCTCCAAAGAGGAGACTTCACTAATGTGACAGTAATGTGAAATATTTCATCCTGTTCTTTTACAGATTTCAGAGTGTATTTTCTCATGCAAAACAGTCTTTTACAGTCTGAAATGCCAATTTCACTCTTTCAAAATATTGCAAAAAGAGGCAATGTAGTTATATATAGGCAATGTACAGTGGATATAAAAAGTCTACACAACCTTATGAAATTGCAGGTTTTTGAAATGTCAATACAGAAATAACAATGTAAATGTCAGACTTCATCTGTAACGTGATCTTCCAACAAACAAAAATCCAGAGAAAAAACAAATAGCTAATTATTAGGAACATTTTAAATAAAATTAGATTGCATTGGATGTACCATGGAGCACTGTCAAAACCATCATCAATAAGTAGAGAAAATGTGGCACCACAGAGACATTGCAAAGATCAGGATGACCCTCCAAAGTTGATGAGAGGAAGAGGAGAAAACGTATCAGGGAGGCTACCAAGAGGCCAACAGCAACACTGAAGGAGTTACAGGAATTTCTGGCAGGTACCAGTCACTCCTTGCATGTGACCACCATCTCTCGTATTCTGCACATGTCTGGGCTATGGGGTAGGGTGGCAAGACGGAAACCCTTTCTTACAAAAAGGATCATCCAAGCCCATCTAAATGAGGGATGCACTGATCTGACTTTTTCAGTCTCGATACCGATACCGATGCCTGGGGTTTGCGTATCGGTCAATACCCGATACCGATCCGATACCATTGTTGAATTAATGAGCTATATAGCTCACCATGTGGAAGAGACTAAAGGCATCAGGCTTGACTTCAACATTTCTTTCCAAACTAAACAATAATTTCCTAAGACAAAATGTAACAAAATAGCACATAGATATAAATGTAATGAACTGTTATTTATTTGTTACAAAAAATAAACAATTGTGCACCAGCAGCAATAAATAATTGTGCACCAGCATTCAAATTCCAAATAAAATAGAATCAAACTTAAATAAAGTAAATAAAATGTAGCAGCTGAAACTGAACATACAGTTTTATGCAAAAGTTTGTGCACCCCTGTGAGGCTGCATGTTAATTTGCTCTGTCTTTATAAGGCAACACCATAGCAATATGTCATTCATTTTCCAAAGAAAGCTGAATAATGTTATGTTTTTCAGATGAAAATTCTTAATGTAGCAGTATTGAGTTTTATGAAATAAAATTGAAGGTGAAAAATCGGCTGTGCAAAAATTTGGGCACCTTTTTAAGTGTGTTGGTTTGAATACCTGTAGTCACTTAATGCCGATTGCTTGAAACACAGAATTCCTTGGATTAGCTGATTGAACCTTAAACTGCAAACAAAGGTGCAGCCAATCATGAGAAAGCTCATTTAACATAGCTAATTGCTAGGTTCTCCTTCATTCTCTGCTGGAAAGCACTGTAGCAACATGGGAACCTCAAGAGAACTCTTTACTGACCTAAAAACTACTATGATTTGCCGATATGAATTAGGAGAGGGATATAAAAAGTTATCAGAAAGCTTTGAGATGTCTGTCTCCACAGTCAGAAATGTAGTAAGGAAATGGAAGGCCACAGGAATAGTCCTTGTGAAGGCAAGATGTGGTACGCCGAGAAAAATATCTGAAAGGCAAAGACGAAGAATGGTGAGAATGGTCACAGACAAACCACAGACGACCTCTAAGGAGCTCCAAGAACATCTTGCTGCTGATGGTGTCATTGTACATCGTTCCACTGTCCAACGCACTTTGCACAAGGAACAGCTCAATGGAAGGGTGATGCGTAAAAAGCCTTTTCTGCGTACTCACCACAAGCAGAGTCGCTTGAGGTATGCAAAAGCTCATCTAGACAAGCCAGAATCATTTTGGAATAAAGTGCTGTGGACAGATGAAACTAAGATGGAGTTTGGTCACAACCAGAAGAGCTTTGCATGGCGGAAAAAGAACACAGCTTTCCAGGAGAAGAACTTGCTGCCTACTGTAAAATTTGGTGGAGGGTCCATCATGCTATGGGGCTGTGTGGCTAGCACAGGTACTGGAAACCTTGTGAAAGTTGAGGGTTGCATGGATTCCACCCAGTATCAGCAGATTCTTGACAACAATGTTCAAGACTCAGTCAGGAAGCTGAAGTTACGCCAGGGTTGGTTGTTTTAGCAGGACAACGATCCAAAGCATTGTTCAAAATCTACCAAGGAATTCATGCAGAGGCACAGATACAATGTTCTAGAATGGCCATCACAGTCCCCAGACTTGAACATCATTGAAAAGTTATGGAATGATTTGAAGCGGGCTGTCCATGCACGCGAGCCATCAAATCTGACTGAACTGGAGACATTTTGTAGGGAGCAATGGTCCTAAATACCTGCAGCCAGAATTCAGGGACTTATCAGTGGCTATAAGAAGTGTCTACAGGCTGTTATTTCAGCAAAGGGAGGCTCTACAAAATATTGAAGTGATTATTCTATTGGGGTGCCCAAATTTTTGCACATTGTTTCTGTCAATTCAATAAATGCTATTACAGAACTGAAATATTACTTTTCCCATAAGGTATCAATTATGTCCAAGTGAATTTGCTGCTTTGAAAGACCAGCAGATTATAAACTGAAATAATGATAATTATCAGGGGTGCCCAAACTTTTGCGTAAAACTGTACACTGTACACTAAACAAAATCAAACTTCTTTGTAAATATTTAGTGCAAACAGGAATTCAAAATAAAATATAGCAGCTGAACTGAGAATAAACAAGTAACTTACAATAATATACAATAAATACAATAATCAAACACTGTAAACATGTACACGTGTAAACATGTGAGCAGTATGCAGTCTCACACCACTCATGACCTGTGATTGGTCTGATTGCTCACTTAAACAGCAATGACAGATTCTTTGTCAGGAAAACAAGCATTTCTGCTCTCTCTACTGAAAGTCTGTTTCTCTTTTCATCCACATTGTTGGATACTGTGCTGAATACCCTTTCACTTTCTACACTGGTGCAGGGGGCACAGAGGTATTTTTTGGCAGTGGCAGCAAGATCAGGTAACCGATGTTTGTTGACTCCCCAGTAATGGTATGGGTTGTCTGAGGCAGCGATTGTTTTCTCAGTAAAAAATCCATTCAGTTGGACAGCAGGGCTTGAGCTGCTTGCTGCACCAGGATCCTCACACTCCTCCAGAATTTGGTCAAATTCTTTCATAAAGCTGCTCTTGCTTGGTGCTGATGCTGCTGCTTCCATCCAAGGGGCCTTTTCTGGTGGCTGTAAAGCCTCCAATGCTCCCGCTGTGCTGCTCAAGTCTTCTTCCTCAAGCACGTTCATCAGTGCATCTTTTGCACGCTTCGCAGAGTCTGCACTTGTAAAGTATCTATAACAGAAATAAAACATGTTTGGCTGAATATAAAAACATGGATCAAATTACAAACCTCATTGTGAACAACTGTGATTTGACAGTAAAACTTGAGGCTGATCGAAGTAATATACAAATTAATATTGTATATATAAAGAATGTATATAATTTATCTTTTAAATGTTCTACCTAAATGTACATCATAGCATCTTATCACATTCAAATTTGCACAGTACTTTTAGTGTTACTGTGGAGATAAAGATTCTATGTATAATATAGGCCTAGGTTAGTCTACAACCTTACCTGTCTTTATGCATACAGGTGTTCATCTTCCACAGTGCCGAAGCGTGGGTTGACAGCTTGTAGCAGGGTCTTTTTCATTGTTTTAATGCCAGAATCCGCATCATCTTCCTTAGCCAGGATGCGCTTGAGGACAGTGACAGCTGGAATGACGTCAGCGGTGGAGGCGGTGGATGAGCTTACTTTCCTAGTTAGCTCTTCAAATTTTGCTAGAACAATGCTAGTTTTTTCCAGCAAGGCCCACTGGCTTGCGGTCAGTGTCGTGGGCAGGTCATGGTCAGCAATATAGGCACCAAGGACTCACTTCTGTTCCAGAAGACTCTGTATCATGAAGTAGGTACTATACCACCTTGTTTTGATGTCTTGTTGTAGGCGTTTAGGTTGCATTTGCATCTTGAACTGGATGTCTTGCAGCCGTGAATATGCAAGTGGAGAATGTTTAAAATGTTACACAATCTGTCTACTGCTTGCAATGGCATCTCTCACACTCCGCTGTGACAATAGCCCCTCGTTGACTACGAGCTGCAATGTATGAGCAAAGCAGCCTAAGCTGCGTACTCTGATGTTGTCCATGGCCTTTTTCATATTGCTGGCATCGTCCCTCAGAATGATATGCACTTTGTTCAACAGAATATGCCACTGATCAAGCATTTCCTTTATGGCAGTCGAAATCATGTCGCTGGTGTGTGATCCGTGAAAGTTTTTTGCTTGAAGCATCACACTGAGGTGTATAACTCATGTCTAACTAGTGGACAGTTAAACTTAAAAGAGACATGGGGCACACATCAGAGCTCCAGATAGCGGTGGTGAAGCTCATTGCATTTACATCTTTTATCTCTTTTTTGATGTGTTCACACACTTTCTTGTACATTTCTGGCAGTGCAGTCTCGGAAATATATTTTCGTGATGGTAAACTGTACCTTGGTTCCAGGTATTCAAGTAGGCGATGGAAGCCCTCGTTTTCAACAACTGACATGGGTTGTGCATCCAGAACAATAAATTCTCTGTTATTTTGCTCACTTTCACGCTGTTCGCTGGGAACTTCTCACGTCTTTGCAGTGCATCTGCCAAAGTTAACTGCTTCGTTGTATCCTCTTTGGATTTGTTCAGCTGCAGGAACTCGGCGTTCTCAGTGGCATGGTGCTTTTGGAGGTGCTTGATTAAATTTGTGGTATTGTAATTTGCAGTGCTACCACCACCTCTCGCAACATTCGCTTTGCAGATATTGCAAACTGCCGTCAAACTAGTAGGCGTAGCACGTGTGAAATATCTCCACACAGCTGACTCTTTGGTTCGCTCCATGTTGCTTGTGTTTGTTAGTAGTCAACTCTCCCGGCATGTTGCACATGTGCTGCTGACGTATGACGTAGCACATTCCAACATTACATTCCAACATGACAAAGACCCAAAGCACACATCCAAGTCGACCAAGGTATGGCTTCAGAAAAGGAAAATCAAAGTCTTGGAATGGCCCAGTCAGAGTCCAGACCTCAATCCCATCAAAAGCCTGTGGAATGACCTAAAGAGAGCTGTATACAGGAGATCCCCTTGCAATTTGAAGGAACTTGAACTTTTTTGCAAAGAAGAATGGGATAAAATTCCAAAGTCTAGATGTGCAAAGTTAACAGAGACTTATTCACAAAGACTTGCTGCTGTAATAAATGCAAAAGGTGCTTCCACAAAGTATTAGTTGGGCGAGGTGTGCAGACTTATGCAATCAGGGTGTTGTAGTTTTTTAAATGTATTTTTGCTAATAATTAACTATTTGTTTCTCTGGATTTTTGTTTGGTCAAGGTCTGGGTAGATTAAATGGTAAGCGAACAGTCAGTTCTCATAGTCAACATGTTGGATGCAGGAGAAATGGGCAAGAATAAAGACCATAGAGACCATAAAGACTTTGACAAGGGGCAAATTGTTATGGCCAGACGACTGGGTCAAAGCATCTCTGAAACGGCAAGGCTTGTGGGGTGTTCCTGGTCAGCAGTGGTGAATACCTACCGACAGTGGTCCGAGGAGGGACAAACCACAAACCGGCGATAGGGTGTTGGGCGCCCAAGGCTCATCGATGCGCGAGGTCAGAACCAACAGAAGGTCTACTGTGGCACAAGTCACAAAAAATTTTGATGATGATTACGGGAGGAATGTGTCACAACACACAGTGCATCGCACTCTGCTGCATATGGGGCTGCATAGCCGCAGACCGGTCAGAGTGCCCATGATGACCCCTGTCCACCATCGAAAGCGCCTACAATGGGCACGCAAGCATCAGAACTGGACCTTGGAGCAGTGGAAGAAGGTCTCCCGGTCCAATGAGTCCCATTTTCTAGTACATCACGTGGATGGTCGTGTACGTGTGCGTGTGCGTTTACCTGGGGAACTGATGGCACCCAGATGCACTGTGGGAAGACGACAAGCCGGTGGAGGGAGTGTGATGCTCTGGGCAATGTTCTGCTGGGAAACCCTGGGTCCGGCCATTCATGTGGACGTCAATTTGACACGTGCCACCTACCCAAATATCGTTGCAGACCAGGTACAGCCCTTCATGGCAATGGTATTCCCTGATGGCAGTGGCCTCTTTCAGCAGGATAATGCACCCTGCTACACTGCACACATTGTTTGGGAATGGTTTGAGGAACATGCTGAAGTGTTCAAGGTGTTGACCTGGCCTCCAAATTCTCCAGATCTCTGATTGAGCATCTGTGGGATGTGCTGGACCAACAAGTCCGATCTATGGTGGCTCCACCTCGCAACTTACAGGACTTGAAGGATCTGCTGCTAATTTTTTGGTGCCAGATACCACAGGGCACTTTCAGGGGTCTTGTAGAGTCCATGCCTCGGCAGGTCGGTGCTGTTTTGGTGGCAAACAGAGGACCAACAGCATATTTGGCAGGTGGTCATAATGTTTTGGTTCATCAGTGTGTATATATATAAATAAATAATATGTGTACATCATACATATTTTAAACAATTAAACATATATTGTGCAATTATGTAAGATGCTACAATAAATGTTGAAGTTTAATGTATTAATAGTGGTTAATAAGTTCCACCTTAACAAAAGTGTTATTTATATATCACACATTTCCTGTACAAGTTAATGTTTACAGTCTCTCTTGGAGAAACTTATTTGATTTAGGAAAACATGCATATAGTAATCAGACCTTCTGTTACAAATATTATGACTGGCTTCATGCTTCTAATGTTAATTCTGTAATGCTGATCTTGTAAAATATGCCAAACTCTTCTGATGCAAAAATGAATGCAACACATACACCCAGAGACAGAGGAGAGTGGACTGGCTTGTTATCTCATGTTGATAAGATACTTAAAATGTTTGTGTTCAACAGGCACACAAGTGGGTGAAGGACCTGCAGCTGTCACAAAGTCTAGCTGTTGGCTATACATACCCTTGACCAGTTAAGGAAGTGACTGCAAAACCTACACTCCAATATTTTTGGTTCATAAGGATGATGGATTGAATACTGTAGATAAGTGTGTCTATAGCCGTTTTCACATATGAACTTCGGACAATGTCCGGAGAATCAGGTCTGGACATTGTCTGGAGTTGCCCTTTCACACATGTAGCACACAACAGGAGCTTGTCCGTGCCAGACACGCTCTCACCTACTGGAAATACTCCGGTTGGTTTAAGCGAGGGGTGGCGCCTGGGTAGAGCGTGCAGGAGGCAGGACATGACACAAAAACTACGCTGCAGAAATCACAGTGGATGCTTTTGAAACTGCCCACTGTGTACTGTGTACTACACAAGTATATACTGTATACTGCATGCTATTTTTCAGTGTAGTACCCAGTATGCGACCATTAATGATTACATTTGTAGTATGTTACATTGTCGCGTGAAATAATTGCGAGTTTAGAGATTTCCTCACGGTATTTTCCAGTTAGACGCCACTTGCATTCTCACGAGTGAAAAGTATTGACGAGTTCACGAAAAGTATTCATGAGTTAAAGTATTTTCACATTTTTTCTTTTCAATGTCTTACCTTTCAGTGACACGGGCACATAATGTGGCACAGAGGAGGAGAAGGCAAACATAGCTATTGTACTTTTGGGTAGTCTATAAAAAAAATCACACATAGCCATCCAAATGGTGCTACTGGTACACATAATTTATTATTAATTATATATGTATCATGACAGGAAGGTAAGTTTTTGTTGTTCGCTATGTAATGTTAGGTCACCAGTTCACCTATCTCAGTATACCTATCAGATAATAAACTACTAACCAACGTTATTAATCATAGTAAGACAAGTTTTGGCAGTATAGCTACAGCTAATGATCTGTTTCACAATCATTGGACTCAAAATAGCATGTATTTGGACGTAATGTTGTCGGACGTTGACTGCAATGTCAACGAAACAGTGGAAAGCAATATACAGGCACGCAGAAAAGACTAAGAGGCGGATGTTTGTATTCTTCCGGTTTCGCGCCAGTCGCATGACAGAAACGTCATCAACACGCCCACTCGCTCGCGGTGGATTCTCCGGAATATTGCCTGCTGTATTCACACATGGGCTCACTCCAACATGAGGCAAAGTTTTTACTAAGGAGCTGGCAGAACGAAGTCCGTCACATGTCCGGTCCGACTGATTCAGACATTTGCGTTCTCACATACAGCTCCTCCGGGTAATGGCTAGATAAGTTCCGGCTTTCAGTGCATGTGTGAAAGGGGCTTATGTGATCAAGGCTCCATCAAGGCTCATCTGCACACTAATGCTGACCTTAAACAAACCTGACAGCTCCCATCACACAGAGTTGTCGTCCCCCCCCCCGCCCCCCGATCTGTTGTATGCGTGTGCATCCTGAAAGTAAAGGCACTGAGGCCTTCACTTCCCTCTTCCTGAATCGCATCATAAGACAACGACAGTGCTAGCCTGCCAGCCCAGTGTGTTTCCATCCCCCTCATTGTGTCCGCAGATGGACAGTCTCATGAATTTTGTCCAGACATACTGGAGTTTCTTTTTATTAGGGTGTTAAGAATATGGGCTAGCTAATGGCCCCCTCATCAGTTGTTCAATTTAATGTCATGGAAATAGTACATGAAATTGTACATAAGTTGCATTGTATAACAATAAGCTTTTGATGCAACAAGGTTTGATTTTTTTCCCTCCAGCAGATGTCTGTGGTTTCATATTGATTGCTTCAGCTGTTGCAGTTCTGTGACTCTGCTGGGGAGTCTGATGAGCTAATTCAGATGTAGGTTTATGCATAGGGAGTTTCCTCACATCTCTTGTAGGGTTCAAATTCTTTCTGAGTTGAGTGTCCTCAATATAACATACTCTGTGATGCAGAATGAGAATGGCAGTGCAGAACTACCATCTGCTCAGCTTGTGATCTGGAGTTTTCCAGTTGAATTCCCAGCTGGGGCACTTTCTTTGCACTCTGAGTAAAGGACTTAACCTTGATTGATTCTGTAAGTACACAGGTATAAAAATGTAATGAACACATTTTATCTCCATACAGTACGTCCCTGGGATAAGGTCTCTCAGCAATGTAATAACAGTGTGAGAAAAAGTACTAGGATGGGGAGATTTGCTCCAGACTATCTGACAGAAGACAAGAGGGCATGCAGATAAATCCCTGGTCTCAGAGACACTGAGGGCAGAGGACACAAGGAGCAGACAGGCAGTCCGCCTCCCACGCTCCACAGCGCTGCAACCCACAGCACAGCATCATTATGAAGGATTATTAATGCTATGCTAGCAGCTCCAAGTGCCAAACATCAGCTGAAGGAGCAAACACAATAGGCCTTCCTCTAGAGGCACTGCCGTTCTATTGAGGTCCAACATGTCCTTATGAAGGAGGCCCACTGTTGCTACTCTCTCCAGAGCCAGCACCATTAAGTGAGGGGTGTCATCACACACTGAGCTCACAGTGAAGTCAGCCACTGGTGATATATCTGGCAAGTGTTTGTAGATCAGCATTCAAAACCCGCTGTTCAGCTGCCATTACACAAGGTGAGGAAAAAAGCATCTATAAAAAGAACGTAATTCTGTGCAAGATATTTGGATCTGTTGCCTTGTTAACATTCTCGATAGGAGTCCAAATGATGTGAAAGAACGTGAGGAAACGGTGTGTTTCAAACATTGTGCTGGGAGAGTCTCACACATTACCTTCATGAAGCTCATAAAAGTCAAATTTGATTTTTGGAGGAGAACAAATGGCTTAAGGAAAGAACTTCATGTGACTGGAGTAAAGAATGGCAGGATTGCTGTAAGATCCGCATGCACCAAGAAAATCAGATTATGTGCACTTAGGCGATCTGGTCACATACACACACAGGCAGCTACATGCTAAGGCCAGGAAGTAGTTTGGAAGATCCCTGCACCTTCTAAAGCAAGCAGTTTTTTTGAGATGATAAAATACATTGAAAATCTTGAAACTGAATTGAAAAAAGTGAAATCAGTTTATGAATGTTTAGATGGCACAGTGGTGACTGCATGTACATAAGCCTGCAGTGACTCATGCCTGCATGCATGTACGTGTGTATGTGTGTGTGAATGCGCGCGCGTGTGCGCGTGCGTGTGTGTGTTTGTGTGTGTGTGTGTGTGTGTGTAAGGAAGACTTGGTGAGCTCGCCGCCCATTTATTGATCTTCCTGATGTTGCAAAAGAGTGAATACAAAATCATGTAAGGGATGGCCATGTACACTCTCCTTCTCTCTAAGTTGCAGATTGCAAACTCGGTATAGTTTTATATAATTCCCATAAAGATACATTTATAATAAAATAAAAA